>NW_007578477.1:76424-83395 GCF_000690725.1 Stegastes partitus
GCTCTGAAACTCAAAAACTCCTCTACATGCTCCGGCAGCGTGTATTTCAGGTCCGTATCCAGCTCGATAGCGTTGCTAAACGAGGCGGTCGTGCCAGGTGGAATTAGTCGGAGGCACCATCTCCTCACTTCTTATGCTCCAGATGTACAGTATGCCTCCTATTCATGTCATTCACCGCTGCGAGAGCAATCAGCGGCATACAGAACAAATTGGTTGTGATGTTAAGATGCGTTTATCTCCTCCAGCTGGGCTTACACTGTGACAGCTACATCCATCCATACGTGTCTGCTTCTATAACATGTTTGGACCAATTTTCCGACTTCCTCCACTCGAACGGCTCCTAATTTAGCCCGAGCGTTGCTCCTCCGCCCACGCGCTCGGCCCGCCGCGCGTTGTGTTTCCCCCCCGTCGAACCGCCGCGATGGCTGCGGGGCGGAAACCCGAGCCCGGCGGATTATGAGCATGTCAAATTGGCAGAATGTATTAGCGTCACGCCGATCGCCGTGGCGTTTACCCTCACTGGTCAATTATCAAGATAGATAGCTGGAGCAGATAGCAGCCCGCAAACGGTGCCTGGACCCATTTTCTGCTCGGTGGACGGAGAAGGATGAAGAGAGGGGAGGAAAGTAGGCGCTGGTGATGTTGTGATAGGAAGGAAATGCTACTTTCAGCATAGCTAAAATCAGATAGAAGGAGAGGCGGAAAAAAAAAATAAAATAAAAAAATAAAAAGACCTCATATTATTGCAGGCTGCCTTTGGATTCAGGCTAGAGACCCGGGTGGCAGAAATATGGAGGGAGAGGCACACTTGTCATCCCAATGAAATCACTCTCCAAGGCTGCTGAGGGAGGCTGCAGAGGAGATGAAATGTGTTTTGGAGGAGGAGGGCTGCAACTGTAAATCTGTGCATGGCAAGAAAAGTAAAAAAAAACATTTTGCTGATTATATCGTGGTGGCGGCTTATAGGCATGTTTCCTCTCTTATTGTTTGCAGATGCATCTCCCTTTTTATTTTTTTCTTTCCTCGTCTCTCAACGCCACAAATAACACGAGATTCACAAACATCCAGCTCAGTGATCCAAAATAATCAGCGGCTCAGCGCAGTGAAGTCGAGAATAGATGTTTTCAAAGCAAAACAAGCCATTAATGTAAAGCGAGAAGATGCTCGCCGGAGTGGCCCGATGTTATTCCGCAACAGAAACCGGCACGATTGCAGCGTTTTATATATACATACACACACTGAAGTTAAAATGGCACGAGAACTGAGCACAGCGTGACAAGATGGCGGCCAATTTGTATCTTCAGGCTTCTTCACGCTTCCTCAGAGGCCTTAGCTGCCTCCAAAAATCACTCCCAATTTACTATATAGGGAACCACGTTTGATGTAAGTGTCTAAATCATACGACAACTAACAGGTCCGGATCCAGGAAGTGGTCGACAACCAGAAACGAGGTGCACTATCAGTTCGTTCAAACACTTAACAGGCAGAAGGAGCTGAAATATCGTATGAATATGAAGAAAAAGAACCTTCAAGAGCCCTTATCCTGCTTGTAGGGGTTTCAAATCTATCGTCAGTGTACTAAACAGCTGCTTTGACGTGCATGTAAGAGGTCTGCAAACTTACAAAGCTCACGCACAGACCGTGATTATCACCCGAGGTGTTCTGAGCTCGGCGGGCGGACTGAACACGGGATATCTGGAGATTTTAGAGCTGCCCGCTGTGTTCAGGCTCTGTGGATGGAGAGCGTGTATAAAGACAAGCTCTATAATAACCAACTACGAAGGTGTGGATGATGGAGAATCGTCCACGTCTGCAAATGTTGAGCTGCACACAGACGTCCACTAAAGGCGTTTGCAAAGACCGGCACGGAGTTGTGCAGACGGCAAAACGTGCATCACATGTACTTTTGTAGATGCGTACAATGTAAATATATGTGGATATGTGCTGCACGTGTGGAGATACTGACAATAAAAGTCCACTTTGACTTCAGTTTTAAAAGCATGAAGTATCGGCAGAACTTGGCTGAAGTTTTGACACTGTTTTGCAAAGAAGGAGGCGATTTCCCCTCATACGTAGGATAACATACATTCAAATTATGTAAACTTTATATCAGGGATGCACGATACAGCGGCGACCACATCGGTATCGAGTTTTTTCCATATATTGGTATCGTTCCGATGAACAAATGTAGCTGACGTGAAAAATCGATGATTGTCTAAATCAGCGCCTTCATCTCTACGTTTGATATCGCTGCTGTTTCACATGTTTGTACTTAAATGGTCCTGGACTTAAATATCTTAAAATATGTTTAAATATGTTTTACTTTTGTTAATAAAGAATTTGGCTTCTTTTGAATAGTTTTTACGTTCTCACAGAGTGCTTACTTTTACTCATTTTTCGGCGTGAACAAAATTGAATATCGACATCGGTAATATCGGTAATATCAGTTATATCAGTTATCGGCCAGAAATTTTAATATCGTGCATCACTACTTTATATAAATCAGCTTTATTTACAGTTCAGTAGCTCGATAAGGTGGTCGGTGGCAAACAAACATGGAGGTTGATGTGAGCAGATTAATAAAGGAGCATCTTTAAAGTAAAAAGTCGAACTTTTATTCAAATCAATCGTGGTTTAACTGGTGAATTTTGGCTGATACACAGAGTGTCAAGTGTCACACTGGTGTGTAGAGAACCGTGTTGCATGAGGAACAACACGTATGTAGATGAACTAAACAAGTGCCGCGTTTAAAAGCTGTTATCAGCAAAACTCTGCATTCACATGGAAGTCGTATTTCACTGCAGGAGATGTTCGAGGGTGAAGTAATCACAAGTACTTTATGTAGTACTGATTAGTCTCGTCTGCAGCAATGTGTCGCATTTAGCTAAAGAACATATACCATACTGTCAACATAACATCGTATTGGCCGATATTCTGAACAAATATTTACCATTTCTTTCCATTTTTCTGACTTGCTCTTGTTTTAAACTCATTTTTTAAAATAAGTTCTGTGTTGGAAATTCAGAATTTTGGCTCCAAATATCAGTTATTGGTCTCCCAAAAGAAAAACATCCTCCAGTTTATCACAAAGATTCAACATCTGGACAAAGAAGAACCTCGAATTTGGACGAATTACAGAAACAGAGCACATTTGGTTCACATTTGACTCCCAACTGTTGGGTCGACGCTGCAGCCGTGGTGCTCTTTGGATGAAAACAAAGCTGAAGTCTATTAAACAGTGACAACATCACAACATAATTAATTAACTCGTTCCAGCAAGTAATTTACATTTTATGATCTTGTGTTGTCAGAAATCAATGGAATTAACTTTTAAACACGGCAAAATACAATAAAAATCAAATTAAGTGTGATTAAAGACTTTGAACCAGGCCTGTTGGTGATCATTGATTTTATTGGCTGTATATTGTCATTATATCAGCCTATTAGTTGACTTCTATCAATGTGCCATCAAAATAAGTGTGAAGCAGCAACAGGAGCTCAGATGAAGAAGTGACCACACCACCTGTCCAGCAGGTCTGAGATCAGCACAACGGCCTCTTAACGAGATGCACTTAATTGCATAAAATAATAAATGAAAGACGCGTCTCAGAGCAAGAAGTCTGCATTAAAGCTGCTCCAACAAGTACAATTTACAACAAAGTGGCTCGAGCACATGAAACAGAGCGCTGCGGCCGCCCCCGCGCTTTGGAGAAATTAAATTAGAGCCGTTCGACACTGCTCGTTATTAACTAATCTGATGAGTTTCTGTTGCGGAGGAAGCGGCGGGTGAACGGAGGAGGGAGGAGGCGCTTTCTGTCGCCGAACCAGAGGACTGATTTCACACAACAAAAACGACGTACAGAGGGTTTTATTTTACCCCATGCGTCCCATCCTGATCATACAGAGGGACGTTTCAGCATTTTTGGGGTGTACGAGTGCAGGAGAAAAAAAAAAGAAGAAGAAGAAAGCCAGCGGGCATCCAGCGACCTGCAATTCTGACTGTAGCAAATACGTCCAATTGCTTCGGCGCTCGCTGCTCTTCCCGGCAGCTTCGACCGTAATAAGAGAGAGGAACCTCGATATACTTTCAATAAGCTGCATGCACGGCCACGTAAACACCGTTTCCAGCCGGTCGCTGATGGGCCTCAGGAAGACGGCAGCGTGCTTCCAGAAAATGGGTTCAAAAGTGGAGCAGAGGAAAGAAAAACTCTACTCTGGATGAAACTGAAGCTCAAAAAGATGTGAATATGTGTATAAGCAAGCTGATGTTAAATTCATTAATGAAAGTCCAGCAGTAGGAGGCAACGGATTGCTGCTTTTATTTGTTTGTTTTTCTTTTCGTTTGACCATAAAAATACACTTTACTGTATTGAAATCAGCTGAAAAGATAATTAGTTTACAGTTATTTGAGGGTTGAAAAATACTGAATAATTCCAATAAACTGTTATTTAAAAATCACAAAAGTTAAGCATTAATTTACATGTTTCCTGTTCAAAAAAAACAAACAAAAAAAAAAAAACAGCCAAAACTGTAAATTACTTTCACATAGAAAAAGTTATTACAAGAGTTAATTCAGGCAAAAACACAGAGAAATCAGAGATTTTTATTTTTTTAATCATTTTTTTAAGGAGTCAAAAATGGTAATTTGGTTATTTTACTGGTTAAACAGATTTTTCCAGTTTGTGAAATTATACACACACAAAAATCAGACGACATATGAATTGACATGTTAAGAGTAAAAAAAAAAAAAGTCAAAAAATGTAAATAACAGCCACCTCCAAAATTTGTATTTTTACAAATTTTAATTTGTTCTTTTACAACTATTCTATTTTACTTTAATACTACACAGAACCAGCTCAGACTGAGGCGCTGAGGGACGACTTCGTGACGGCAAACGCTCACGTCGAGGCTGCAGAGCTACGGCCTGAACGATGCCAACGATCATTCAGATCAAGATCATTGATTGATTTTACGCTTGGCGCTGCTTCCACTTCACGTTGAGCTACATCGCTGCCGACGTGCAACTCTGTGCATTAAATGTAAAGATATGAATTCAATCTCCCAGGAGGTAAAGATCCAACAGAACTGCACCCAGAACACCTCAACAGACACCAGAACTTACTGATGTTCTGTAAAGGCCTCACATGCAGACTGAAGGGAGGCTGCACTGTAAAAAAAAAAAAATTGTCGTTTAGCAGCTTTAAATATGTTTTAAACAATTTGCTGATATTTTACAGGTTTTCCCAGTTTTGTTAAATTACAGGCAATAAGGAAAACCATAGAAAAGCATTGATTTACATGTTAAAAACTATAAAATACACAAATTCATTAAATTAAATTTAAAAATCACAACAAAAATAGTGACAATTCCTTTACAATGTTTGATTGGAAAATAACTGCTTTTTACTGATTTTGAGCCTCGAAAAAATATTATTTCCGAGACATTTGCCGTGATTTAAAAGAAAAAAACGACGTACTTGAAGGAGAAATCAAAGGGTAACAATTTTTTGTAAACTACAGATATAATCTAGTAAAAGAAAAGAAAAAAAAAAGTTTTTTAAATGACGTAAATAACATTCACATCAAAAAAGTGCATTTTTACAAACATTATTTTGTTCTTTCTGACTGTGAAATTTCAGTTTTACTGCATTTGAATCCTCCAAAAATATAAATATTTTCCAGATGTGTTGACAATCTTTGTTCTTTGAATCTTACAGTATTCCACCAATATTTACGGGGTTTTCTGCCACCTTCACACTGTTTTTTAATCTAAATAGTCTCCCCTCAGTTACTACAGAGCAACAGTGTGACCAAAACAGTGAGATGAGGCTCTGATGTCAGACTGAACTGAAACCAGATGATTTCATCTCTACGGGGGAAGTTTCCTTCGAGTGGAGCATTTTAAACATGAATCTGACACAGTCGCACAATTTACTTAATGAAGGGAAAACACATTGTAATCGTAATTAATATTTAATTGAATACAGCCACAATTCAAACAAGCTCACAGACTGACGTTTATTTTATATTTGGCTGTGAAACTACTCATCATTGTCTTGTGAAAAACGGCCGCCAGACTTTCAACCCGTCTGTTATGTTTGTTTTGACATAAGAGCAAAAGAAAATCGAGCCCTTCAGAAGCTGAAAGTGGAGATTGTTCAATAAACTAATGAGGTAACTGACTCATTGTTTCAGCTCCAGAACCTGCTGCAGCTGAACCTTTAAGCTTTAAGAGGAACAGTGAGGAACCTAAAGCTGATTTATATCCTTGTGTGTGTTAGCCGTGATGCCGTTCTACAGAAACAGCCGCCTTCCTGTCGTCCTCTCACAAACAGGAGCTCTTCATCTGAGATCGGGGTTTCTTCACGACGACCGTTCTGTGTAATCAGCAAACGAGGAGCTCGTTAAACGCCGCTCGCTGCAATTTAGTCGTCAGCGCGGCCGAGCGGCGTCTGTTGTCTGCTTTCAGAGGACACGTGTCAAAGCTGTCACGCCGGCTTAAGAGATAACAAAGAGCGGGCTGAGATCAGAGCTGTCATAGCGACACACAACACGCTCACAACACTGCACATACAAACACAGCGTGTACGCAGCAGATGGCTGAATGTACGCAGACGCTCTGCTCACAAAACACAACGCAGAGTCTCTGCAGCAAAACTAGAAGGTTTCACTGTCAGTCTCATGTGTTCAAGCACCAGAGGTAAACTAATGTCCTCAGATCATCCAAATAATCCAGATCACGGTTTAAAGATCACCTGCCAGGTGTCAGGAATCACTTCAGTGTTTTCTCTTTCATGCTCTCAAGTTTCTGTCTAGAAGTTAAGATTGTTGTGTTTACGTCGGTGGTTAAGCACCGACAGTGTCAAAAAATCATCCATTTAACAGTTTTTTACCGTCATCTATATTTACTGTTTGTTATGTCACAGATTTATCCTGTTTTGCTAAATTACATCATTTTTAAACAAAGCATT
>NW_007578477.1:84120-85363 GCF_000690725.1 Stegastes partitus
ACATGTTAAGAGTAAAAAAAAAAAAAGTCAAAAAAATGTAAATAAGACCCACCTACAAAATTTGTATTTTTACAAATTTTAATTTGTTCTTTTACAACTATTCTATTTTACTTTAATACTACATAATCTTCACTGTATTTAATTTAAATTATGTAAATTAAGGATTAAAACAAAATAAATAAAATAAAAATCAAGCTTGTTGTTTAATAGATTTTCCCAGTAATGTTAAATTACACATATCAATTAGTAAAATCCCTGAGAAAGTATGAATTTACATGCTTATTGTAAAAAAAATAAATTTAAAAAAAAGGAAACTTAAATCCACAAAAAATAAAATTATTTTACAGATATGTTTTGTCAATTTTTATTGTATTTTTTTATTTTGTTTTAAACATGACTTTGTTCTATAATTTGTTTACTCTATTTTGTTGTGGCACCCTTGCTACCAGATTTATTTCTTATTTCTAAACCAAATAAGGTGGCAAAGCTTTCGATCATTTTAAGGCAACATTTTAATAACAATAAATTGCCATCATGCTTCACTGACGTCACATTGCTCGTTATGTTAAATACATACATAAGCAAATCCTTTATTAGTTTATGTTGACATTAGAAAGTCCATAAATCAACAGTAAAGAGCTGAAACTGGGGAATTATTATCATCCATCATAGTTTTATTTCAATTGACTAATCAAGTGAAGTCTTGAGCTTTAAGACGAACAGAAACATCAGACTGCTTTACATCCTGACACGGCTTTAGCTGATATTCTGCTCCTGTTTTCATCATTTTTCCTGATTAACAAGATCGTCATCGTTTTAAACGGATTTCCAAGGAAGTTCTGGGTTGTTGTTCGTATGTTTACAGCGAATGAATCAGCGTTAAATCTCAGTCATGTGTTTCCTTGAATACTAACAACAAGCATGGGCTCTAATGAAGCCATCAGCAGCCGCCTCCAGGTGAACAGTCATGATGCACACTTTATGGTCACGTCTGCTAAAATAAATCCCCCTGCTTTACTACCTGCAGCAGCAGCGGCGGCGGCGGCTAATAAAGCACAGGAAGTGCTGACAGACTTCCAGTGTTGCTCTGGAAGAACCACAGAGACGCTCTGAAGCAACAGCAATAAACTGCGGCGTTGCTGTCGCCTACCAGCTCAGACTGAGGCGCTGAGGGACGACTTCGTGACGGCAAACGCTCACGTCGAGGCTGCAGAGCTACGGCCTGAACGATGCCAACGATCAT
>NW_007578477.1:87492-103149 GCF_000690725.1 Stegastes partitus
TCATCTATATTTACTGTTTGTTATGTCACAGATTTATCCTGTTTTGCTAAATTACATCATTTTTAAACAAAGCATTAATTTACACGTTAACCATAAAAAAACAAGACAAAAACTGCAAACAATGTCAAAAATCTGTATTTTTTACAAACGGTAATTAGTCATTTACAACATTTGACTGTAAAAATTTCACATTTTTATTGTATTTAAATCAGCCAAAAAATGTTATTTAAAAAGAATTAAAAAATATTAAGGTGTGAAAAATTTTACAGATATTCTATTTGTTAAATGCCAGACAATAGGCAGTAAAAAGCTAAGAAAAAAGTAGAAATGTACATGTAAAGTGTAAAAAAGAAAAAAAAAAAGCAGACCCACACTGGAAATAATGTCCACAGAAGTAAAGCTGCTTTTTTTTTTTAAATAATTTGTTTTTTTACACTGTTTGTCCACAAATTTCCACGATTTTCTACAATATTTAAATAAAATATATATATTTATTTCACAGAAAAAGAAGAAAAATTATGTATTAATGTATATTAGGAATAAAATGTATATTAAGAATTTCACAAATGCAAACAATTGTTTAACTGCTATTTTAGAGATTTTCCCTGTTTTGTTAAATTACAAATAATATTTAGTAAAATCAGTGCATGCTGACTGTAAAAATGTTCACATCAAAAAATCTGTATTTCCACAAATACTTATTTGTAATAACAATAACAATAATAATTAGTAAAGTAATTGTAAAATTAAATGATTTTAATGTTTTTAAATTAACTAAAAAAAAAAAGAATTTCACAGATATTTCTTGCTGCCAGATTTTCAGGGTTTTTTTGTTTTGTTTAATGCTTTGAAAATATATAAATAATATAAACGTTAAAGGATAGAAAAGAAAAATCAGATCTTTGGAACGAAGGCTGGACTGCATCAGAAAAAAACTGACACTGCAGAAGAAAATATGATATGAAAAACTACAGGAGACACTTTTATTACACTTTTGGAAAAAAACAACAATAATAATAAAATGACTCCCAAAAGGGGATTTTTTTAAAAGGGGAATGGATCATTTTGAAAAACCCATTTGGAGTCGCTCTCATACGATCCAGCGCTGGCAACGGGATCCAAAAAATGTTGTTTTTTTTGCTTTGGATGACATTCAGATCCATGTTTGCTCTCGTCATAGCGAGCTTTGTGTCGCCGATTGAAACGGTCAAACAAATTGGTCACGTTCCCTCATGTGGTGCAGGATTCTGCCAACAGACCGAAACATTCACACACCACCGACGTGTCTCTGCTGCTTGTCGCTCTGCGTCTTTTAAATAAAGTTAGAAAACCCTCGGTGAATCGGAGAAGCCTCAGAGGAGACGATGTTCTATCGACAGATCGAGGAGCTCGTTTGCTCTCCTGTGATGTGACCGTGTGACTGCTTTGATGCGCTATTTTGGAGATTTTTTAACTTTATTCACAAGATGTAGAGTTTGCAGGGTTTACATGTGCACGACGACATGAGCGAGGAACCAGAGACACATTTCACACAGAGTGATTAATCAGTTACTAAAGTCGTCGTGCAGCTCTAAACGCATGAAGTTGCTCTTTAATGTTATGTCTTATTTGCACAAATCTGCCTGATATCTGTGCCAGGTTGTATTTGTTGTTGTTGAAAGTCTGATAACAGAAGAAGGAAAAAAAACTACATTTGGGGTTTTGTTTTGTGGCTCTGAATGAATCTTTGAGGGCTAATTATGCACGAAATCTGCGCATTTTTCAGCATTTATTAACAAAAATATCTATTCTACTTGCGTAAATACAACTTTAATTCACAATACTGGGTGAAAACATGTATATTTCGGTGAGTTTTTCCTTCGTGCTGCCCTAAAATCTCTCGTGGTGGCGCTAAAACATTCCCGTAAGCAGGACAAACCCTGCATCCAGCTCCAGCAAACACATGGTCCTGGTGTCTGAACTCAATGTCACGTCTCAGAACAGTTCATCTGTGCTGCAAGTTGACAAAGCAGAGTGCATATCTCTGCTACGTAATCCTGCAATTTAAGCAAATAAGACTCAATTTCCCCCGAGTTGTTTCATCCTGCACCAACGAGTCACTGTAAATATATGAAACGAGCAAATGCACACAAACGAATGAAGCACACGGAGGTTTCTTTCCTGCATTTGCACACAGACTCTACCTGCTCCTCTCTGCTTTCTCTGTGCCCTGATGTGTGACAGTAACGATATCTGATAGGCCCCTCTCTAGCCGAGATGTCACTGACATAGCAATCCCTTATCAAGGACAAAACGTTACAGCTGGTAGAAGGAAAAAAGAAAAAAACCTGGAGATGAATATGTGCGATTCGGGGCTTTCAGGGAGCGTTGTCAAATTAGACTCGCTGTACCAGAATGTGTGACAGCGGCAGGAAGACCTTGAAGTAACCTCAACACACATCTGCACACACTCCAGCGAGCGCACGTCGCTAAATCCATATCCCCGTGACACTTGTGAATGTCCCTCCTATGGCGTCTTAAAGCTACAACGGAGGCCACCTGAGGCTCGCCATGCTTTTATGTGGCTCCGCAAAAAAAAAAAAAACCGGCATCCGGAGACTCCTGCTTGAAACAGGTTCGGGACTGAAACAACAACAACAAATGCTGCTCTCGAGAGGTGCGACAAGTTGCAGGCCGAGGAGCCGATTGGCTGCCGAGTCCAACACCTGGGGGACGGTGGCGCCGCTTCAAAGGAGGCTTTTTAAGTGGATTCCTGCACACTTCTCTTTCTCCAGCAGATACAGACTCTTTGTCCGCTTTAATAAAATAATCGCGGGGATCAGAGGAGTTAATAGAGCCTTTTTCACGGCAGACTTCTTGACCCCGTTAAAGCAGGAGCAGCACAGGTGTAGCTAATAGCATTAACGGCGGCTCCATTACGTTCCAGTGAGTCAGCAAACACAATAGCAGGAGGCCGGTCGGACACGCCAGGCAGGAACGCAGCTTCTGTTAATGGTATTAGTTACACCTGTGCTGTTTAAGTAGAAACCTGCGCCGTGAGAAAAAGCTCTGCTGCCTGTTAAGAGTCTCCGGTGGGAGCTAAAGAGGCATTTAACCAATCGTACTTGCCAAAGTCAATCCAGCAGTCGCAGTGAGGGCTAATGAGTGAGCGAAGGCAGTGGAGGAGTCCAGGCGAGTATGAAGAGCCGCCGAGGTGACGGAACAAAAGCTACGGGAGGGAACCTCTGAAGGACCGGCCAGAAACGACACCAAGTGCTGCTGCTGCTCCAGAACAAACGTGGACGACAAACAGCAGCTCGTACCGGTTATGTGCAGTGACATTTGTGCTGAGAAGGCCGGAAAAAAAAAAGAAAAAGGAGGAAAGAAGCTCAGAGTTTGGAGAAGCAGGTCGGCGACACAAATACAGAATATATCAGCGGGTTCGATTAACGCACAGGACTTTAACAACATCATTATTATTATTTATTGTTGTTTACACCAGAAACTATGCAATTCTGCTCATTTTCAGGCAAATAATTTCAATATTTGACTGTAAACTAACAATATTTTTACTGTATTTTCATCCACAAAGACATGTTTACTATGATATTTGAGTTTTTTAAGTTTGTATATTAAATGGAAAATCTGCAGGTTGACTTAAAAAAAAAATGCAAATAATGTCCACATCAAAAATCCGTATTTTTACAGTTTATTTATATATTTTGTATTTATTTATTTATTCATTTTGATTTTTGCTGATTTATACGGAGTAGTGAGAGTGCCAAATTACAAAAATAAATCAATAAAAGAATAAAATAAAAGTGGAAATGAATTTTAAAAATACGTTTTTTTTTTAAATGATTACAAATAATTTTTTTTTTAATAAAAATAATTGTTATTTTATTTGTCTTTATCTTTCTACTTTATTACATTGCTTTATATACCACACTATTTTTTTAAATTTTATTTATCCTTTTTATTTCAACTTTTATTTTATTCTTTTATTGATTTGTTTTTGTAATTTGATGCTCTCACTACTCCATCGTTTCAAGTACAATAAAGCTGTGTAATTTGACATATATTTTTATTATTATTTATATTCATATTTTAGATATTTGTTGTTTTGTTGTTTTTTGTTTTTGTTTTTAACCATTTTTACAGTTTTTAACATTACAGCATTCTACTGTTTTTAACATACTTCAAGTATCCATGATGCAAGGTGTTTTTTTTTTAAATTTTTGTTGAAGTTTATGGCTACCTACCTGCACATTTCCCACTGTGTAGCTTCATGCATTAAAATTTAAAAAAAGTAGAAGGTGACCAGATCGCGTATTGGATAAACTGACACGGCAGTATTTAGTTTTTCTGCAGTAGATATGACTAGCAGGTCTTTTCCTCACAACATTTTTTTGCACATTCTCAAACACTTTCTGCCTTATTCATATCATCTAATACTTTCTATTACTTATAATCCTTCAGCCTTGCAACTCCTGCTGTTCATTTGACTTGTAACGCTGCTTTTCTAAAATCTTTTTTATCCTACACCACGTCAAACTCATCGTTTCTGAAAATCCACTTGCAGAGTCTAAAGAACGCTCCCATAATCACACAATACGCAGAGTGACTTTATCGTCTAAATGTCAACACCTACGGACCAACAAAGAGCCCGACGTCACATCTGAATACGTTCATAAGTGGCTCAACGCTGGTGAAAGCCTGAAGACACGTTCAGGCTGGAAGACGCTGACATTTAGCGAGAAGGACGCAGCTTTTCTACGACATGACAGAGAAAAGCCTGAAAGCACACGTTTAAAGCACTTGAGCAGATTAATTCATGATAAACACGGTGTCCCGGTAACCCAACAACCTCACGCTGGTCCATCGTGTACCTGTCGTGTCCAGAACAACCCGGGTCGGGTTAGTTGTTCTGGCTCCTGGTTCTCAGTTCGAACATGGACTCTTAATTAACTGAAAGGGAACCACTGTGTCGACACGACGTCCTGGCAGGTGAAGCTGAACCCGGGTCAGAACACTACAGGAGTGGACTGTAATCCTCCTCATATACTTCTTCTGTTTATTTAGCGACTGTAAGGAAACGTAGAACAACTACAGTGACGAAGGATTTAGCTGCTCTGTAAAGCTCTCAAAGTCTCAGATTTATTACAATAACTGGACTCCAAGCCAACAACATGGCGTCTTAGATAATTAACCCCAATTAAAGGAGCAGAGGACCCAAAAAAAAAGTAGAAATAGACTGACATTTAAAACACACCGAGTCCATCTCAGCTGATGTTTGCATGTATGGTTTGCTTCAGTTGTTTGGTTAAAACACGTCTGCAAAACCACTTTTATTGACTTTCTTTTTTGTGAATTACTGTATTTATTGTGCTGTATTTACAGCTGAAACCGGAAGTTTACATGCACTGGTTTTTTTGCTTTTTTTTTTCTCACTATCTGACATTAAATCAGACTAAACGTTTCTTGTTTCAGGTCAGTCAGGATTACCGACATTATTTCTATTTGCTAAACGCCAGAAGAATGAGAGAGATAATTTTTTATTACTGTCTTTAAAGTCAGAAGTTTACCATAATTTCCGGACTATTGAGGCACCTGAATATAAGCCACATCCACTAAGTTTAAAACGAAAACCAGTTTTGTACATCTACAGGCTGCACTTGTCTATAAGAAAGATTTTTTCAACCTTTGATTAAATCCGTACCAGTGACGTACACAAATACGTAAATGCTTTTCTTCTGAACAGTTCCTGTAACACGGCTTGTTAAGAAAATAAAACCTACAGCAGCCTACCAGGAGAAGTCATTGATCGCTATCTTCATCTTCCTCCTGCACTAAAACCACTAAAGTCGTCTTCTTCAGTGTCTTCAGGAGTTGAACAGCCTCAGAATCACTTCGTCACTTCCTCAGTCTCTCTTTTGTCGTCACTCTCAGTGTCAAATTCGTAAAAATTCACAAATTAGCCGCATCATTGTTCACAGCGTGTGAAAAAAGTAGGTGCTTATAGTCCAGAATTTACGGTACATACGTCTCCTCAGTATCTGGTAGCGTCGCCTTTAAACTGCATGAC
The DNA here is from genome assembly GCF_000690725.1 of Stegastes partitus. Taxonomy (NCBI): domain Eukaryota; kingdom Metazoa; phylum Chordata; class Actinopteri; family Pomacentridae; genus Stegastes; species Stegastes partitus. The sequence goes on from NW_007578477.1 coordinate 93,557, forward strand.
TTGGGTCAAACGTTCTGGTTAGTCTGATGAATTCTGGCCCGTTCCTCCTGACAGAACTGGTGGAACCGAGTCCCTCTAATTATTGGTTTAACTTATTATCATCATTTCTATTAATCATTTTATCTGACTGCTCCGCCTTGTCTCCTTATTGCTTGATTGTTTCTGTGTTTGCATGTTTTGATTGTCAAAGGTTCCATATTAATCAATTATTATTATTATAAAATGCCAAAGATAAGATGGGAAAGTTGATGGCCTAATTGCACCGCGGTGTCGAAGCACAGGTCCAGCAATCAATTACAACCACATGCAGCAACAACACACAAACCACCTGAGATAATGAGCCCACACTTCAAAGTTTTCTACTTTTCTTCCCAAAACTTCGACAGGTGCTCGTGTTTTTAACGGTGCTTTGAACCAGTGTTGACGGCCACTTCAACAACAGCCCTCTGCTGCGTGACTCCATCCTTCGACGTCTCCCGAGGATCTAATCCTAAAATGAGCGCCGTGCGATCTAAATGTCACCACGCTTCCTGACGCAGCTGGCGTCTTTCTGCGCTTAATCTCTCCGTTTGCACCTTTGATGTCAGGAAACACCCCTCTCCTCGTGCTCGTTTAGCCTCCACTTTCTGCCCCGTAAAGCACAAAAAAAGAAGAATTCATCGTGTTTGAGGCACCGGTGGGCAGAAAGAAAAACGCCTCCTCTAATGTGGTGCAGCTCCACGCAGGAACATGCAGAACCATTAAAAAGCTGCAGATCATGCTCTGTCAGCGCTGTCACTCCTGCAGCTCAGGGACAAACACTCTGCAGGAATCTATCACGTCCCCACTGACTAACGATAATCACAGCAGGCGCCTACATGCGTCGTTTAAAAGGCACCTGAAAGATAACGTGTGTAATTAATGCCAACGCAGCGATGCATGGCGTCGTCTTTCGTGCAGCCCTTCGCCGGTGCAAAGGCGTCGAGACGAGAGTTTTCCAGAGGAGCCCACATTAGCAGACCTCGGGTCATTATCAGCACTTTGTGTCCAGCGACTGTCAGTAGCAGAGGAAAACAGTAACGGCTGCTGCTGCCGCTGCTGCGGAGGAAAAATGTGACACGGCAGTTTGCAATTAAGCTGATTTATAACGGAGAGGCAACCCGGCGTCTCTTCCAGGAGACGGCTTCCTCGGCTTTATTCTCAACCATTTTTCTTCCGCGCCGCTTTTTGGAGGCCGGAAGACAAAAATACTGATGACACAGACTCCGACGAAAACAAAACACTGCTTCACTTTCATCTGCCTTTCCTGGTTTCAACTGTGAGATTGTCGTTTTTTTTCCTTTTGCATCCTCGAGTGTATTCCGTATAATTTGTCTTTACATACTGTTAAGCTCAGCAATGACTTAAATCCATCCAAAATGTTGATTGATAGTGTTTTTATTTCCAGATCAATAGGTTTCCTCTGGCTGGAAATAACATAAGCAAATAAATAAAAGATAAAAGGCAGCTTTAGACATTGTGTTTGTCGATACACTCAGTTGTTTTTTTTTGTTTTACTAAAAATGACATTTTCTGAGCCTTTATTTGCCACCACAGTGTTTCTTCATGTCTTTAGTGGGATTTAGTTCCTCTCTGTGATGATCTGCAGCTCTTGGAGGCTGAATCTTCCTCTTCATCGCTCTGGTCTTCAGGTTCCTCCACAGATTCTGGACTCCAACATCTTCAGATTGTTTTCTGTTCGTTTCTTCACCACTTTGGCTGCAAGGTTCAGATCGCTGACTTGTTGGAAGTTGTTCTGCAGACTGTCTGATGTTGTCTCCAACAATCAAGGCTCCTCCAAAACATCACGTTCTCTCCATGTTTGACCTCGTCGATGGAGTTCTCGGGGTTGAATTCTTCTCATTTCTTTGTGTAAAATCATTTTCAAGAAGCTTAGTCCTCCTTCGTCTTCATGGAGTCCAGCACTGTTGCAACCAGACCTGCTCACACTCATCGGGATGATGTTGATACCAATTCCTGGATTCTTCTTGGGTGACTTTTGTCTTCCTACTACAACCTTTGAGATACGACTTCATAGCCTTCTCTTGCCTCGTTAGCAGCCACAGTGCAGAAGCTCAACAGGTTCTTTAGCTTCAACCGTAACGGACTTAAGAGCGACTCCACCAGTTATTGTCATGTTGTTTGAATGCTCTGGAACAACCAGGACGCTTTTTAATGGTCTAGAAGCTGCATTTTCCCAAAAGTCTAGAGCAATTTCCAGCAGTATGAATCATTTCGGACAAAGATTTTATGTAAAAATGTATGAAAAGAAAGTAGAAATAGGTCAAATCCATAATTAACACTTTCAACCCAATGTCTTACTGGGGTTTTGGGGGGTTTTTTCTGCAATTTCCTGCATTTTAGCATCACGTTCGCCACCTCCTTATCATTTTTAATCTGTTCGTTATTGCCCAACCTTGATGAACGGTCCCTTTGCATTTCATTGCACTTACTCTATAAAGCCTAAATCAACATCAAGCACGAGTATGATTAGTTTTAGACTTTCTTGTAAGAACAAAGCTCCTGAGCAACACGACATCAGCATCCAGTAACAGCAAAATCTCCCATGAAGGTGATCCTCTAGTCTGTTCTCACGTCCTCACACAAGTTTAATGCATAAAATGGAGTTTGTTTTTTTTTATAGGAAAAACCAGATTTAAAGCACATATGTGCTGCTAGAGTCTGAGAAAAGCTCACAAGAGATAAAAGTCAGCTGCAGCCAGAGGCCCGAAGCAGGTCAAGTCGGTAAAATTTTAAAGTGGATGGAAAGCTGCTCTGAGAGTGGCCTGGAAACAACGCGACAAGCTTTTTGCGAGCTTTTTAAGCCGACGCAGCTTCCAGGAGCAGAAGTGCATCTTCATCCTGAGCGCAGTCTAGTAAAAAAAAAAAAAAGAAGTCGCTGATCGTGAACTCGCCGCTCAAACGTCTTGAACCTTGCCGAAGAGGTTTTTGATGAGCTCTCAAAGCAATTCTAAAGGCTTCGGCGAATGAGTTACAGGAAATGTAAGACAGCCTGCCACGATCATCCTGGGTCAGCCTCACCGGGCTGCCAGGGCTGAATTAGCTGACATTTATAGTTAATAACACTTTGCTGCGATGTGCCATAAATGTTTCATCTGAAAGGGAAGGCCAAGGTTGTTTAATTATACACTTTTCACCGGCTGGAAACCTCGTCTTCATCCTCCCTCAAAGTCCTCCACAAAGACAATGCAGTCTATATAGATCATCTTACATCAATAAAGCGAGGCAGAGAGCAGAGTTGCTGGAGCTCAGTCGTAGGCGGCGTCCTTGAGAAGGAAACCGACTCCCTGCCAGCTCCACAGGTGATGCTCTCAGCCTGCACTCCACTCAGAAGCAAATTGTCACAGGAGCGACTCTCGCTTCAAACAAAGACGAATCTATACCGAGACGGAGGCTGATCTCATCTTCACGCTGCTCACTCCTACAACTACGCCGGTTTTAAAGCTCTGCACACGGTTTGAAAAGCCAGCGTGCACACAAACAACTCTTGTTTTTGGAGTCTGCTGCTGCTGCCGCTGCTGCTACACAACAACACAATTACAGCTGCAACTAACAACCATCCTGAATAATCTGTCAATTCTTGAAACTAACAATCAGACGGTTTCACCAACTAACAATAAAGACAGTAAAGATGCAGGATGAGTGCTTCTGTAACACACAGGTGTTGTGTTGTCGTGTAAATTGCTAAAACCAGACTGATATATACATGCATACATGTCTAGGTCAGTATACAGAGTCTTGTCTTTAATCAATGCTAAACTGGAATATATGTTGTTTTTCAACACATTTATTCATGATTAATTGTAAATTAGTGAAATAAATAAGTAATCGATGGCAAAAACAAATCATATTTTCAGCAAAGAAGGAAGATGAAGCCGGGGGATAAAGCTCGTCTGTTCATCAGGGCTGCAACTGTTGACTAGCTTCATGATTTATTCACCTGTTGTTATTTTCCTCAGGTAATCGATTAGCTGCTCGGTTTATAAAATGACAGAAAATGTTGACAAATGTCTCGCTTTTTCCACAATCCGAAGATATTCTGGTCACTATCACAGAGGAGGAAACAGACGAGAAGATATTTAGGAAGCTTAAAATTGAGAATTTTTTTTCTGTTTAAAAAAAATCACTCAAAAATGAATTATCAGTCAGTTATTTGGTCTAATAAATGTCTGGAAATGGTCAAATGTCAAGCAGTGTTTCCAGGCTCAAAGATGTTCAGTTTATTGTCACAGAGGAGGAAAGAAACAAGACATCCAGAATCAGAAGCGAGAATTAAAACAACTATACTAGTTTTCTCCTTAACAATGTATTTAAACCTATTAACAGTCGGTGATTAATATAATAGTCGACAACTAATCCATAAATCAGAGAAATTAGACTCGTTTTCTTATTCAAAACTACTTTTTGATTAGTTGTTTGTGTCCATAAAATATGAGAAAATGGTGAAAAATCAGTGTTGTTTTGTCCACAACCCAAAGATATTCTCTTTACAGTCATAAAGGAGAAAATATTCACATTTAAGAAGCTAGAATCAGACATGATTAATTAAAAATCTGCTCAAATGTATTAACCGACTATCAAAACAGTTTGCGGACAATCTAATAGCTGACAACTAATTGATTAATCAGAGAAATTAGAATGTTTTTGTTTAGTTGTTTGGTTCATAAAACATCAGAAAATGGTGAAAAATGTCCATCAGTGTTTCCCAAGATGACAAATGTCTTGTTTCGTTCACAACCTGAAGATATTCAAGTCATAAGAGAAACGAAACCAGAAAATATTCACATTTAAGAGTCAGATTTGACTGTTTTTATACTCAAATCTGTTAAGCAACTATCAAAACAGTTGGTGAATAATGTAATAGTTGACAACTGATCCATTAAGCGTTGCAGCTTCGTCTGTCGGAAATGTTTGCAGCAGATTGGAGGAGATTTAACTTTTTAAAAAGAAGACGTTCCTTTAAGCCGTCGCGCAGAAGAAGATAAAGCCTTTGGCGCAGAGAGCTGCAGTCTCAGAGTTTGAAACCAAATTTTCTCAAAAATGTTGTTTTCACTCGCAAAAAAGAAGCCAAAAGAAGAAACATCAAGGATGAAAAAGCAGCAACAGATCTCCGAGTGTCAGAGTGCAGAGCCGCTCTCAGGAGAACCGACAAGCCCGAGTCAATATTACAGTCGGCTCTTCCTCACCTGGTGGCTCCGTGGCAACCGCATCAATCAGCGCTGTGATGTCGGCGCTGCAGCTTCCTCGCGCTGCCCTTCATCTCCTCCCGCCTTTCTCCGGCTGCCTTCCGTCTTCTTCCAGATGTCAACAAGTTTGATCAGGCTGACATGGGAAAAGTGCTGTTTGGCTGCTGCTCGTCAGCTCTCTGACAGATCCTCCAGCTCCGTCTCTTTAGCTCCCCAGTCGCCTCCGATTCCAGCGAGCTCCGTCAGCCCCGCCACCTCCGCCCGGGCCTGCAGAACCCCCCCGGGGCGTCGGGGAGGCTCTGCCCTGTCATCGAGGTGACGCGACTCACACAGCCGAGCGGCACAAAGAGAGATAAGTTTGAGATGTTCAAGGGCGACTGTATAGTTGGTGTTTCATAAAAAAAGGAAAAAAAAAGGGGGGGTGGGAAAGAAAAAACGCTCACTTCAGATTTAATCCTCTCAGCGATTTCCGAGTGAGACGGCACGCACAATGTGACAAGGCTCATATCGAACTGCGGTGAATTTTTAAAGATAGCTGGTGTTTTTCAAATCCTGTCTGCCAGCGTGTTCAAGAGACACGAGTCTTCTCCTGCTCCGACACAGATTTGTGCAGAGTGAAGTGAGGAGGGAAGGAAATCATGTAAATCAATACAGATTAAAGATAGTGAAGACTCCATTTTGCTCTCTGCCAGCCTGCAGTCAGCAGCTTCCGCCTCTCATGCATTATGGTTAAATTTACATCAGAGATAAGTGTTTTCGCAAAGATTAACGCGGTTCAAAACTGTAAAATCTGATGCTTTCTCACGGCAAAAAACAAGAATGACAGAGACCCACAAGCAAGAAGAAAATGACAAAAATGGATGCACAACGCCACAAGCAAGACTAAATGAGAGAGACGCAAAGAGACGAGACAACATAAACGAGAGAAAATGAGAAAAACAAGACAAAAAAACCTGCAGAAATGAGACACAGATAGTCACAAAACAAGACAAAATAACAAAAAGGACACCCAAAATGACAAAACTGTACCAATGAGACATGAAAAAACACAAAAAAAAGACAAAATTGAGACACAAAATGACACAAATGTGTTTTGAAATGACAAAAAATGAGCTACAAATGAGATATCAAGAGAAAATGACACACAAAACGACAAAAATCAGACACAAAACGACAGAGACAAAACAAAATTGTCCCAAAGAGATATTAAATATTAACAAATCAATAACGACGAGATGCAAAACAACCAAAAAGTGAGACAATATAACAATAATCAGACAACCAGGACACAAAACGGTCCCAAAGAGACATGAAACACCATAAATGAGACACAAAATGACAGAAAACATCTCAAACAAGAGTCAGAAACAGTAAATATTTGTGCAGAGTGACGTGACGCAGAGAGGAAATCATGTAAGTCAATATGGATTAAGGCATTACGCTTGAATTTAAATCACAGAGGTAAATGTTTTCTGAAAAATCATCTTAGAAGAAGCCAGCAGGTCATTTATCCAGATGTTATCACCTGGATGAACAAAAGTCCATCAGTTACTACAGTTAAAAAAGCTGCCAAACAGAGCAACACAAAGAAAACCGGTAAATCCCATGAAACCCAACGATAAACTGATCCAGCAAGTGTCGCATCCAAAGCCAGACTTTACAAACACATCCGCTGTTAGTGGAAGATCAGAAACAACACTGAGCTTCAGCGCTAACATTTGGTGACCCGTTTCTGTATCGGAGCAAACAGGATCAACAGCCATCGTTATCTTTTAACCATCACTGAGATGTTCTCAAATTTAGATTTTTTGCAAATTATGCAAAACACAGGTGAGTTTCAGGAAAAACGCAACACAGCTGATAAACTCCATTAGCCCTGTTGGTTCACGACACACCTGTAAACTGGGAGGTGAATATTTCAAGTATTACAAGGTTACTCCCAAAAATAACTCGACTCACTCACGATCAAATACGTGACTAGCCGACAGGTTAAACTGTACGACTATCTATGAAGCTACAGGTGCCTGCAGGACAGCAAACCGCTGCTTTACACCAACTAACCACAACATTAAAACCACCACACACACAACCGTCGAGCAAATTTAAAACTAAACTTCTGAAATGTCACCAAAGAATTCAAAAGGAGTAGCTTCAGCGTGGCTCAGGAGGTTGAGCAGGTTGTCCACAAATTGTAAAGTTCAATCCCAGGCAAGACCCTGAACCAACGTTGCCCCCAATGGTAGCTGAACACTCTGCATGAAAGCTCTGCCACCATTGGTGTTTGCATGAGAAACGCACTGTGAAGCGCTTTGTAGAACCTAGCTAAAGTTAAAACCATTTAAATGAAGCTTGTTTGCATGAACTGCTTTTGTAGCGATCAAACTAAACTTGGCAAACTTCGTAGACAAACCCAAAGCAAAAACAGCAGCAAACTGCTAAAAAAAAAACGCACAGAAGAAGAAATGAACATATCTTTGACCATTTGTACGTAAAAAATGGATAAAATTCCTTTAAATCTGGAAATCTGCGATAATTCTTCCATGTCAGCTGGTATCTGTCAACAGCAACAGAAAAAGCAGAGTTTAATGTTAGCTACGTCGTTGGCAGCCATGTTTGGTCTGCAGCAACACTGGATTGTAACAGGATGAATATTTGTGCTTCCATAACCTATATTTTAAGCATTCCGTTAAAAACAGCCAAAAAGGGTTTTACACTCACTTGAGGTGAGTTTTACCTTTTCTATGTAAGCGCCAACGTGCTTCACTGGAGATAGAAAGACCTTTTCTGATAAGTTTAACTCAAATTACTGATCAACTGTTTGTTTCGTTAAAACATGTCCGACACCAGCTTTTTCTTTTATATTTGGCGCAAGTTTTCATCTTTTTCCTAAAGGCTTTTTTTTTTTTAGCAGTTAGCAAACATCTGGTTTTGCGTCCACGTTCTTGTGCGCCATTAGTCACGCAGCGTATACCGCCACCTTCTGACGACGTACGCAGCCAAGTTGTTTCGCTTCAAAGCAGCGCCTCATTTGCATTGCATTTCAAAGATTTGCCTCAAATTCGACAAGACAATTAAACGTTAATGCGGCTTGTGTGACTTGAATGCAAACAGATGCTGAGGACTCGGCTAACCGGTTCCCTCCACCCACCCGAGGATGAAACTGTGGTAAATATGTTTACTATGCAAATGTGTTGGTTTTGTTTTTTTCTAATCTCTTCACAGCTGGCTTCTGTATTTCCAAACATTAAGATGCAGCCGTCTTCCCTGTGTGGCTGTTTCCACCCCTTCCTCTCTGACCAGCCTCTGTAAATCTATCAATAGCCCTCTTTCACGCTGCCCCAGATGCCAGGCGCTCGGAGCCAGAACATCAACAGACTCCCATCCGCACAGCCAGTAAACAAGAGCCGCTGCCAGACGCAACCGACACCAGCAGACGCACAAACACCCCCCGATGCTCCCAGACGCTCCGACCCATCGATATCCGCACCCAAATGCACCTCTAATCCATTTCTGACGGACCGCCAGCCACTCCGACCCGTCGATATCTGCACCAAAAAAAAAAAAAAAACGCGTCTCCGATCTGCTCCTGAAACACTGCAGCACTTTAAACTGATTATTCCAAGAGGACAGAGTCAATCAGAACTCAAACAGCTTTAAACACGGTGTCCCACATAGCTTTTTTTTTTTTTTTCCACGCACTGCAGCTGCTCTGGAAGATGTTGGAAAAAGTGCTCTGTAAAGTCCAGAAACATGCAAAGACACAGACACTGAATTTTTTAAAAAATAAAGAAGAAGAGGAGGAGGTAAACAGCAGTAGTTTCCCGTCAGAGAAAGGCACTCAAGTTAGAAAAAATACCTGCAACTACAGAATGGACGGAGAGAGAGGGGACATGCCTGGGAAGGAGGAATTGCCCATTCTCCGCCTTGATGCACCTGTTTACTGTCCTCTACTGCACCGTCACTTTCCCTCTGATCTTCTTTAAACCTCTTCTTTCTTCCCCATTCACTCTTGTGCCGCCGCCGCCGCCGCTTCCTCTCGCTTCCCCGTCCAGTTTTATCCCTTTATTGTCGGCGCGTCCATGCCTCGGCCAGCGTTCGATCGGTCGGACTGGGATGCTGCGAGAGCACGCCGGAGTGCAGAGGCGCTCCTAACCATGTCTTAGCATGGCCACTGAATAAACTCATCTTTTATGGATGCACAGCCCTCCCCGCTCTGCTCCTCTTAAAGGGCCTGCACCCCCGTTTCTCTCTTTGATCTCAGCGCTGTCTTTATGCGCTCTGGGTTTGAATCCTGCGCTCTGTGGGAATATACCGAGGTGAGTAATTCGACATCACTACACCGGGCTTGACACTTTTTTTTTTTTTTTT
>NW_007578477.1:104129-114153 GCF_000690725.1 Stegastes partitus
AACTGATAAATCGACTGATACTGAATACAATCTTTAGCTCCTTATTGTTTGAGTTGAAAATAAAACATGTCAACTACAGAGCTGCAAAGATTAATCGATTAGTTTTAATCTGTAGCTACTTTGTTAATCAATTAATTGGTCTGAGTAATTTTTTTGTCCCAATTCTCTAAATTCAGCTTTCTAAATGTGAATATTTTCTAGTTTCCTGACACCTCTGTGACAGTAACCATGAATATCTTTGTGTCGGGGACAAAACAGGACATTTGTGATCAAACATTTTTTACCATTTTCTTACATTTTATCGGCAAAACAAGTAATCGAGAATATATTCCGCTGATTGGTCAACGGTGAAAATAATTGTATAGCTTGTGAGTGTTGCATGGTATACCAGTTATAGAAATGCATCACAATACCCTTCAGTTAAAACCACTACTACACCATCCGTTATTAGTATCAATACTTAAAAAACGACTTATTTTGAGCCATATTTCCTGTAAATTGTCTCGACGGCTCTTTATTCCCTGCAGGCTTCATGGCGGCAAAACAAGAGGCACGGCTGCAAGAACAAGCGTCGCTGATTACCCACAACGCAGACACACAAAGCAGAACACTGAGTTATTTCACTCAGGGTTTGACCATGGACTAAACAGATGCAGTCCAAGGAAGCCAACCTGACAAAGCCCCTCCTCAACAGACATGACAGATAACACATTACAGTCATAGGTAAAGTCAATCATGGCCTCAAACATAAGTCAAACTTGAAGAGTTCAATGAGACAAGTCAGGGCAACGATACCAGGTACATTCAACTTCATCTTTTTCACCAACTGACCGAGGAGCAAACCAAGTGTTCACCGGCAACGCACACGACTGCAAGCAGCTAAAAATTCTAGTCTTTCCATCGATGCAAGTTATAAATGATATACTCCTTAAAAAGAGAAAAAGTGGGCAGATTAAAATGTGCACTGAAGCGCTGCTGCAGCTTTTAGTTCAACACATTTAATCAAAAATCGATTGGTTCTCCACATCTCATTTAAAAGTTAACCAGCAATAAACGCGCTGATAATCCAAAACTCCTGCTCTGTGCTACTGTGGAGCCACGACTGACTCAATCAACAGTCACCTGGTTCAAATTCAGGAAGCTTTCGGCTGAACTGCAGTGTTTACGCCGAGCAGAGAGGAGCATGGACACATACAGAAACCTAAACATACATTCAGGATGGGGAGATGTCTTGTGCAGAGTAGGATGAAAATGCAAAGCTTGTCAAGGTTATAAAAATGCAAATAGTGAAATATCTACAGTATGAAGGGCAGCCGTTTGGTCCGGTTTGGGCGACATCTGTGGGCAAAATGCTGCACAGAGTTTGTTTTTTGCAATATTTCATGTCATTCCAACACAGCGAGGAAAAATGTGGCGGGAACAAACAAACACCCAGAAACCGTTCAGAGATATGCGGGTTGAACGTTTGGGTTTTGGTGCCCGCGGTCAAAGAGAAGTTTCCAAAGAAGCAGATCTCAACAGAACATCCCGGGTAAATAAGCAACATAGAAATGCAGTTGAGTGCAGCTGTGCATGCTGACACGCGAGCAGATGGACCGGACGCTGAACAGAGCCTTGTTTGTTGCTCGGTGGCCTGAATTGACTTGCTGGTAAATAAAACATAGCGATAAATTAAAGATAGCACTCGCCGGGCCTTGAGAGGACGGATGCTCGTCAAAATGCTCCAGAGTGTCTTCTGTTCGCCCTTGAGCGACTCGCCCTCGCTTTGCTGCACAACACACACACACACACACACACACACACACTCCTTGCCACAGGTGGGTAATAGAAAAATATATCAGCGTGATGTACGCTCAACCTTGAGAGTCTCGCTCGCCTGAAAGTCTCACCGAGAATCGTTTCGCGAGGCAACATCCCCCCGCCACCTTTCCTATAGGTGGCGAGGTAATTAGCGAGCCGGGTCACAGCTCAGCGAGGAACAAGTCGCAGCCCGAAGAGAGGGAAATACAGGAAATGTAATTACAGAGACGTGCGAAGGAAAAGCAAGGGGGGGAAATTAATGCAATGTGGAAAGTGTACATGCTTATTTTCATGGATTAACAACAGCTTTTACTATGTTGGGGCTTTGGAAACACTGGATCTAAATGTTTAACCCTTCAAACTCCAAGTGGTTTCTGCTCCTGTCACATTTTTACTCACCGTGGACTCGATTTTCACTGCAATATAAAGTCCTGCAGCTCTATGGAAACACAACAACACAACTAAAGTGCAGTAAATGGTAAACAAAAAATTTAACTTCTCTGGAATCAACACGTCCAACTTTTTTTTAAAGTGGAAAATATTGTGGCGACATGGTTCAGATATTTTCAGGTTTTGTATGTTGGGGTTGACGAACTAGGAAGTCTGAAAACATCACAAAACTGACATTTTTCAGTTATAAATAATGAAATAATCCAAATTAAAAGTAAATTTTCCAGAAAACAAAATCAAAATTATTTGATTGCAGCCTCAGAAATATAAATATTTTCTGGTTTCTTTACTCCTCATGAACAGTAAGCTGAATATTTATGGGTTGTGAACAGAACGGCGCACTGCCCAACATTTAAAACAAAAATTTAACTGTGTTTATTGTTGTTTTTTTTCCCCAAACATTTTGGTTTAACAAACAACTGAGACACATTCCCACAAACATACAGGCATATACACATGTGCACGGCTTCACACAAGTAAAGAAACGACGCACTGCCCGACATTTTGCAGCATTCTCTGACAACTAATCGAGACAAAAACGGACTGGTTAATCGACAGTGAAAAGCAAACATTAGCTGCAGCCCTGTTAGCATGGATCAGTGTTGCGTGATGCACTTTTACATTTTAGCCAAAAACAGCTTAAACTCAGCATTCTTCTCTCTGCTCTGCTCATCAGCAGTAGAAAGATGTTCCACCAGGCTGGATGTATCTCCAACAACCTGCTCCTCTGTTTGTCGTTTCTGAGCCATGCCGCATTATTATTTTATTTTCATCTTAATCTCTCAAATTAGTTTCCACACCTGCCTCCTATTTGCAGCGTCTAAACACTGCCTGTAGTTCAGCCGAATAGCCCTTGTCAATTTTGACTGCTGTTTTAAGGTTGTTTTTTTGAGAGACACGCAGAATAAAGTGACTCTGATGAGCACATCTGGACTGTCGGGAAAGTTCAAGGATTTATTCGGTTTTTACAGTTTTAATTAAAACACGCTTTTGACTGATCTTATGTGTGTTTTAGTTTGTTTGTCACTTCATTCATTGCCGAACGTCGTGTATGTATGAGTGGGTGAGTACGTTTTTAAGCACCACGGGGGTTGCATTCCTAATTCCGTGGTGTCTTTTGGCATACAATGACAATAAAAGCTGTCCGATTCTGACATTTGGTGACTTTTAAAAACAAAACATGTCTTCGAAGCAGCAACAACATAAGAGCAGTGCAGGAATGGAGGAGGACGGCGGTTAATACAACGGAAGCGAAGGAGGACGACAGGTGACTGAGAGGTGACAGGTGGACGGGCTGAGTGAATGACAGGCCGAGCAGAGAAACAGACAGAAGGAAGACGGATGAAGAGCAAAGGAGTAAATACGCAGCAGGGACAGCAAAGGGAGGCAGACAGACAGAGATGACAGGATAATTACAGATTCATGGACTCCTGGCTGACCGGTGACAGGAAGAACAGCTGCTCTCTGGCTACGTCTGGCCGGGGGAGCTGAATAATGAATCGGGACGCTGCCGACACATACAGTAACACCACATGCATCACGCGGGCGGCGGCAATTACCCGCCGACAGATGAAAAGGCAGGTGGAGAGGACTTCAAAAGGACCAATGCGGCGTCCCAGCAAATTGCCATATGTCAGGAAAGAAGGGACAGCGGTTCAAGTTGCGTAACGGCCGAGGAGGCGTGCTCGGGGTTCAACCCAGAAGAAAGTCGCATCCGAGAGCAGCACGGATCGGGTTCCCCTTCGGTTTACGGCAGAGATTATTCATGGTGGAGTCGGATTACAGCACAAGCATATCCTGGTTGACCCTGTGACCTCCAGCACCTCAAATTGACAGCGAGTTTAAATCAACGGTGCACAAAATAAAGTGCAGTAATGTGACGAAACACGTGCAAGAAGCAGAAGCAGGAGTACAAATGTTGTGTTCACGAGCACAAAACTAGGAAATGGGAACGTTTTGATTGTTTCAGATTAGCAGCACTCGGCTTGATTTCTCATTTTATTTTTCCCCCCAACTGTATTTACTGGATTTTGTGAAAACAGTGGTTATTGATGAATACGAACTGCGATATCGACCTCTAGTTTGAGAGAAAAACCACTAAAATTACATTTCTCTGATTACAAAACAGTCAACGCCAAAGAAATTGTCCAATTTTCCAACATATCAAGCACGAGTTATAAAACTAGCAAGAAAAGAAGGCTGAAATTGTGATATTTCATTTTTTTAAAAAGTTACAAAGTATGTCAGGAAAGTTTCATGACTGGATAGATTTCAAATCTAAACTACAAACTACTAGTTTTCTCCTTCATACTAATCCTCCTGGAGTCTAACCCACGTCCCCAGCCTTGTCTCACGCCGCCATGCACTCCTGGAAGGATTGTTCCTGGTTCCTCAGCAGCTCCATCGTCACAGCCGTCTTGATGTCGTCCACGTCTTCTAAACGGGTCCCCTTGATGACCCCCTTGAGCTTGGGGAAGAGGAAACAACCCCACGGAGCCAGGTGGGGTGAGTAGGGAGTTGGACTGGTCTGAATAGCATTTTCTGTTCTCCGGATATTCGGCCCAACTAATGCCAAATATCCCGAATAGTTGGGAGGAGGTGGCGGGTGAGCATTCGGTCCTGTATCTGCCATCAGTGTCGGGGGGGGTCCGATTCCAGCACAGCTAACAAACAGTCGGCTACTCGGCTATTCGGACGTGTTCTTCTCAGCCAGGAAGTGTGGGATGCTCAGGGCATTGTGAGCAGGTTGTCATGGTGAAGCAGTCACGACTGGTCCTGCCACAACTCTGCCTCTTCACTGAACGAAGCAAACGCCGCAGGATCTCTTTGTAGACGAGCTGGTTGATCGTCTGAGAGGGAAAACTGGTAGTTTGTAGTTTGGGTTTGACAGATATCTGTTGTGACGCCAGTCCTGGAACACACGTCCTATTCCACACGTTTTAATTCAAAAATTTGCCAATAACAAACCACTTGCATCAGATCCTGTAAGACAATCTTAAAAACCAACCAACAAGCGACCAACAGTCACATGACTAAGCATTAGGTTGAACCGCAGGATGTGTTCACACAATTATGGAAACAAATAGAGCGACTGAGAGCAAAACACAAGTGTAGGAGGACACATCAGCATGGTTCTTCTACAGCTGATGAGTAGCTTCCAACAGCAGCTAGTTTGCAGAGCTTGTAAAAAATGGAAATAGTAAAATATTATCAATATTATCCAGTGTTGGTAAAACATGTGGGCACTTAGAAACCAGTTGTGCATGTTGCTTCTACTTTTTTTTCCAATTTTGGGAAAATAAATAGTCAAAGAAAGCTTGACTTGAGTAAAGCTTGTCATATTTTTTTTAGGATACACGGTATTATAACTGCGCAGAAGACATTCCTGAGTTCTCTCTACTTCTAGTCCATAGACTGTATAAAAGATGGACGTAGCTGCCGTGACGTCACCCGTTGGTTTCTGCACTGAGAAAATGAAGCCAGTGTTTTGCTACTTCCTGGTTGACATCTTGGATTTTTGGAGCCAGTGACGCAAAAATCGTCGGAGGGGGGCGGAGCCATAGGAGCAGCGATTGGTCAGACGGATTGAGAGGCGGGCCCTCTCTGCCCGCCCACATTTACCGCCTTCTGCTCGCTTCGTCTGCATCGTCGCTGCCGACTGTCATCCAGCCAGCCACGCCCCTTGCCCCGCAAAATGTTGACAATTTTTTAAAAATTCAGTATTGATTTATTTTCAGATTGGCCACCTGATCTCTGGATTTGACCATGAAAACTAATGAGAAAAAAATCCTGAGCTGTCGGAATGCAGTATTTTGTGATCTGTGATCACGTCTTTTCCAATTCATTTCTATGGGAGCCAGGGCTTTTTGGAGCCAGCAGGTAGTGGACGGAGTGATATTGCAGGTTTTTGACACTTCCGGGTTGGCTTCATTTTTCAGGGCTAGTTGCGACGTCCATCTATTATACAGTCTATGTTCTAGTCGAGGTTGTTCCGTTTCTATAGAGGTGCAGGACTTTATATTACAGTGAACAATAAATCCACAGTGAGGAAAAACGTGGCAGGAACAAAGCACTACTTGGGGTTTTAGAGGGTTAAATCAAACGTAATAAGGCTTTTTTTAAAAAATATAATGACATGTAATTTTACTGTCACTTCTTGTTGTTGTATTCCTGATTGTTCTTCATTGTTCATTTATACTTTAACTCGTGTATTTTTCTATACATATACTGATTACAACTTCAGAGCTGCTGGGAGTCTGAGTTTAATACTTCATGTTGCCGTGACAAATGAGCCGGCGGGGAGGACAAACGTAAAAGATGCTCAGAAACTTCTTGGAGGCTTTAATAAAGAGCTTCTCTGCACTTGGAGCTAAAATGTCAGAGGAGGTCGTCCCCCTGTCGTAACAGCGCCTCGAACAGTAAACCAGAGAAGGGGATCATGAACTCGAACCGCTGAGACGAGGCTGCAGGATGAAGACGCCTCCTCGATATCACACTTTAGAGGAGTTTATGGCATATTTGACCCACATAAACCCTCAGAAATTGCTTGCAACCGTTACGAGCTGAAAACTAATCTCATCTAATACACCCCTCCTGCAATAAATCGCGCCTCGCTAAAGGTCTCGAAGTTCGGTTTCTGTTGGAACCATTTCAGTGAGGTGTTGATTCAACTTCGAGGAAGAAGAATTACTTTTTTTTCTTTGTGCTTTGTGTGTTTCAGATTGAGTTCCTGGCATTTGGGGGGTTCTGCGAAAAACAGCGTATGCTTCAGAGCAAATAAATTGTTTTTGGGAGTTCATACGCTCACGCCGGCGCTGGTCATTAGCGGGAATATGAGCTGGGAGCCTCCTAATGTGAGACTCGGCTTTGTGAATTTGCCTCAACAGCGGCTCAGCAGAAAGCTCTTTAATTGGGATATTCTGCATAGACACGCCTGGATGAGTGACTGGAAATCCTCATTTTCTATCACCGGCTCCTTTTGTATTTTCCGAAATAAATTCCAGATGCTCAGCACAAATTGTTCCTGATGCACAAAGAAAAAACGGCGCGCTGACGTTTGGTGTCAGGAAAGTCAAAGACGACTCACTCAGGTCCGTGACTATCAGCTGTAGTTACTGGAGACGCTCTTAATGACCAACTTCCCCGTTGATGAACTGGAAACAGACGCATCTAAAAGTAAGAAAACGGTCTCAATTGAGCACAAGGTAATCAAAAACACTGCACACTGGTTGATAAATGCTGCATTTATGAGTGATTCGATCACTCCTCAACAACCAAATCGTATTTTAAATGCTGTTGAAACACTGTGTGCGCTGTGTTTATGAGCACAAACATGACACCAGCTCACCAAATGAAAGACAACATCTAAAATAAACACCTTGAATGTGCTGAATGTGGTTAAACAGCCTATAAACAGCTTTAAAACACCCAAACTGTGACATTATTCATACTTTAATTCACTTAACCGACCAGTATTTCTGGTGCCAGCTAACGAGGACGGCAATGCTTAATAACTGAATCAAGCAACTGTGGCCTGGTAGTAATTTACGGGTCGTCATGAAGACATGAAGAGAAAAGTTTGTTCTTGGTGTGTCTTATTGGTCTTTTTATGATCATTTAAGAGTGACGTTATTTAACAAAAAGTCCTTATTTCTGTTGAGTTTCTTTGGATTATGGGTAACTTGGTAGGTAAACACTAAGGTGCACAATTACAAATTTTAAAAAAAACAACATTTAGGGACACAATATGTTTGTTTCACACTTCAAAAAG
This sequence comes from Stegastes partitus, assembly GCF_000690725.1. Lineage (NCBI taxonomy): Eukaryota > Metazoa > Chordata > Actinopteri > Pomacentridae > Stegastes > Stegastes partitus. The sequence continues at coordinate 112,150 of NW_007578477.1, forward strand.
CCGAGCATTGCTTTCACTCCTACATTTCCACAAACAAACGCATCTGTACCTGAATTCAAAGCATCTCATATAGCAGCAAAATGTAAATTGAGTTGCACCCAAAACGGCTCGCTTCCTGAACTTCTACTCATTACGGACGCTACAATTTACTAACGTTCCCTAAACGCCTCACATGCAGGCGACAGCAGCAGCGAGCTAGGAGGTTGGGCACAGAGATGCTTCTAGTCTCCGCTCAGTTACTGTTAAAAAATACCTTGAGAAGATTTAAATAAAGAGCTCTAATGTCAAATTTACCCCAAACTTAGCCAAAACATGTGTTTTCAAACGTCAATGCCGCGGTCAACCCTGCTCCTTTAAATGTGGGAAGCCAAAATTGCAATGAATATTCGATTAATTGTGCCACGCCGGCAGTGAATCATTATTGTTGAACTAACGTGTTGTTGTGTGCTGAAGCTTTTCCATCCTGATTAATGACAGAATCGATACGAGCTCTGCAGCAACACCTCCCAGCGTTAGCCCGGCTGCAGACCGCTCCGCTTCATCCCACTCGTCTTCCTGAGTCATTCCCTTTCAACGACGTCCAGCCGAGTCTTCTCCAAATCTGTCCACTCAGTCTGAGAACTTCATAAACACAACGTGGCGGGGGTGTTTACCTGACCCACTTTTGCCAGAATAATTCAGGCAAAGATCAAAGTGTCTGTCTGCCTGATTGTTGTGGAAACTAAAAATAGAGCGACTCAATTAAAACCACGCCAATGACTAACAAAAGGTGTTTCAAGTTCCACTTAACAGTCGGATCGCAGCTCATTTAAAGGCACTTTGAGCCCAATTCTTTAATCCTGCGTGAAAGAAGCAGCATTTAATGACACACTCTTAATGCAAAATGTTAACAGATTGATGGGATATGAGCTTAAATGCTTTAATGACAGGGTGCCTTTAATTCAGCCTGGCTTTATTTTGTTTTTCAGCAGGAGATCAAGGCTTTTGATTCTGAATTATGAAAATAATTAAACCCATCAAGCTGTGAATTCAATTACTGTGAAACGCGCTTTAATTTTCTTTGATGCGTTCTGCTGCTCTGTCAGTCGGCCTATGCAGCGTTCTAATCACACAAACTCCTCTGGTCCCTGAAAATCATGCATCCCTGCAACTACCTGAGAGATCTAAACTCCCCGGAGTATCCTGGAGGTTTCCCAGTTTGTAAACCAGTATCCTCCCTCACGTTATCCACAAGTGTCTCTGAACTGATTCTAAACCCGACCTGACCCTGATGGCAAAATCAGTGGGATTTTGTGCAGTATGACACAACAAAAGTTGAATTTCTTTAATTTAGTTAACTGAAAAATGAAACTAAACACTAAAAATCATGCTGAAAGGTGGCTCGACGGTTAGCGCCGTGGTTAGCACCGTGGTTAGCACCGTTAGCAGCCTCGCAGCTAGAAGGTCGCCGGTTCACGTCCCGGTGAGGACACCTGGGATCTTTCTGCGTGGAGTCTCCATGTTCTCCCCGTGCAGCGTGGGTTCTCTCCGGGTTCCTCCCTCCCTGAATATTTTTAGAATCTCTGAGCACCTTTTCAGGAGGCGAGCCCCAGTTTTCAGCTCTCAGTGCAGGAGTCAAATATTTAAAAACCAAAGCAGGAAGAGACGGTCAATTTGTGGAGTCTAATGGAGCTCAGTTTAATTCTTAATTAGTTCTCATGCAAACGTCAGAGTTCTGAATCGAAGGAGACACTTTATCTTTAAATACGTGGCTGTAAATGGACTGATCTGCACTAATGTATATAACATTAAATATAAAATGTTCTCCTTTCATATAAAGATTTAGCTATCAAACATTTTATCAGGCTGCAGGGTGGCGCAGTTGGTAACACTGTTGCCTCGCAGCGAGAAGGTCGCCGGTTCGCGTCCCGGTGGGGGCACCGGAATCTTTCTGTATGGAGTCTCCATGTTCTCCCCGTGCAGCGTGGGTTCTCTCCGGGTTCTCCAGCTTCCTCCCACAGTCCA
>NW_007578477.1:115132-122895 GCF_000690725.1 Stegastes partitus
GGTTACAAACTGCTAATATTTGCCCAGAGCTGACTGCTGGCACGCTGCCTGTGTGAGCAGCCAGCGATTAGAGGAATATATTATTCATCGCCGCTGACCAGTTAGGAGAGAAACGTCGTAGTTGCAGAGCGGCTGCTTCGCGCTGAACTCTGAACAACAGACTCGACGTTTTGGCGTCTTTGATCGGTGTGAAAACATCAGTCACAGATTTATAAAGCGTGCCTGTAGTTCAGTAATAAAACCACGAGTTCACACTGGAGCGGTTTAAATACGAGCTGTTGTCCTGCTTTGCTCGATGCACGGCGGCACGGAAAGGAAAAAACTGCATTGATTTGACTTTCAAAATGGGACTCCACACAGGGGGGCCTTTGATTGATGATCGAATCATCATGATTGGGGCTCTGAGTCACTGAAGCCCGGAGGGGGCAAAAAAAATCACATGCGAAAGCTCTACAAGAACAGTCCAAGGGGAAAAACATATTCTACAGTAAGAGATATCTAAAATAAGTACAGCAACAAAATAAGAAATGAAGAGTCTGACATTTAAAACACTTTAGCATCATATACGTTACAATAAATGGGGTTTTTAATCACAAATGGAGCTTCGATGCTTTGGTGAGACGTCCCCAAAGATTCCACCTTCATATAGTGACATAAAGAGTGGATGCCAACTGGTGCCGATACGCTGGACAAAATGCCTCCTATTCACTGCGTCATGCACACACAAGTGTCCAGCACACATGGACTTACAAGAAGACAAACTATCCAGTTGCAGAGCTGCACAATTAATCATAAATCAGACTTTTGCCTTCAACTCTAGAGCATTATTTAGGTGGCTGGTGGGAGTCAAAGTAACATCTGCATGAATGCCACGACCCGAGGTTTCCCAGCAGAGCACTGAAACCAGATAATCAATGCTGTTTGTGTCACATGTTTTAATGTTGTGGCGGGTTGGTGTGTTCTTTTTCATCTCCAACAACAGCTCAAAACCCAAATATATTTAGCTTATTATCTTAAAAAAGTAAGAAAACAAGCTTTTTTTTTTGTTGAGGTGCTGGAACAGAGTCATTTTTGCCACTTTTGTTTGAGGAATCAACTTTCCCAGCGAGGTTCAGTCACTGGGCGACAGTTATTTGAGTGTTAATCAATTTAATGAACACGACTGATGCAACACTGAGGTTTAAAATGTTCCGCACAAATAACCCATGTAGTAAATTAAACATTACAACACCTCATTTCAGTCTTTTCAAAGTCATTTTTGGTCTCGCGGCGTTGTAACAGGCTGCTCGGCATTAACTGAGCGGAGACTAGAAGCTTCTCCGTGCACAGCTAGCATCTACTGCAGCCTGCATGTGGGGCTTTTAGGGAACATCGGTAAATGACGATGTTCAGCTAACGACACGTTTTGGGTACAATTTGATTTAGATTTAGCCTCAGGAACCCGGGTGAGGATTATTTCAAGTCTTATTCTGGTGCACAGATTCGTACATGAGGAGAAACGTAGCACAGTTTATAATTTCCAGAATAAATAACTTTCAGATTAAAGTTTTTTTTTTGGGGCAAATATCTAAGTGTCAAGTCACAGTCAAACTTTAGAACAACGCAAAACTAGGTTATGCAAAGACGACCGTGGATCAGCAAACAAGACCAGCAGTGAAAAACCACATGTAAGACTTTAAGCTGAACAAGAAACTGCAGCGATTCACAGTTTGTTTGGAGCTTTGTTCTCCACAAAGCTCTTGGTAAAAGGTCCACACTTAGATCTTTAGATCTGATCTTGGGCTCTACAAAGCATTTTACAATCTGTTTTCTCATTCATCCATTCACAGAGCATCTTAACAACAACAACTTAAAAGCTGTCAGCCAAGGACGCTGCACGTTACTGAGATTACAATGTAAAAAAAGGTGCTGAAAGTGGGTCAACATTTGTTTTGGGGTTTTTTTTAAATCAATAAAAATGTAAAAACAGAAGTATTTAAAATATCAAGCTAAAGTTTAACAAATGTTTTCATAAATATCTATAGTTTATGATAAAAAAAAATATATATATATATATATATATATATCAGGGAGAGGAGAGATGGTCAAGCAGAAACTGAAGGTTGTAAATGTTCATGACATCTTTTCTAAATAGTAAGTCCTAATTTTACTGACCCAAAAAATTGATGTGATGATGCCAACTGACTTCAGAAAAACAAAACAGCTATGATGCATCATTTCCTTTGGAAAAGGACAGTCACTACATTTTCAGACAACACTAGTGACATGCTTCTCATCTGACCTCTGATTTTTATATTTCCAAATTCCTATTCTAACCTGCTGTTGTTGTTCTTTTATAGTAAATGTGACACTCTGACAGTGATGTTCTGACACTTTGCCAGGATTCAATAGCTGTATTTTTTGCTAAAGAAAGTGAAACATTGCACACATTGTCCTTCACTTTAGCCTGAAATACACTCTGGAGGATGAAAGAGGAGTTTGACATCCCCATGTGGATACATAGAGGCTGTCAGCGGCGCTCAAAAGGGACTTTTTGGTGTGTCCATCATACTTAATTGGATTTTTTAAGCTTATGTATTCCCTTTAATTCACACACAATGATACCCTTGGATTGGGTTTCACTCTGCTGTGATGTTTTGCTTGTTGTTGCGCTGAAATGCTCCCAAGGGCAAAAAAACAAAACCAAACTGTCAATACGGGCCATACACATGAGCTACCAGAGTAATTTGCTGCTAACTGATTGCCCTGGCTGTCTGGCTCTTCCTCTGCTAATGGAAGCACTCCTGTTTGAGTTTGGCAGCGACAGACCAACAACAATCACCTGCCGCTGTCAACGCTGGATTGTAGCTCCAAAGAAAACTCCAGCAGCAGCCTAATTCTGCTATCGGATGAAAATACCAACAGATTTTGCTCCAGTTTGGTCGGATGCATGTGGCCACCAACCAGAAACAATCAGACAAATGGCAGAGCTGCACTTGGTGTTCCAGTGAGCCCAGTAATGAAAAGCTTAATGGGTAAACGAGGACCTGCAGTCCCTGGCAAACGCAAGACAAAGGAAAAAAAAAACACCAAATTTCTGAATACCATTAGAGCCCGTTCCAGCAACCAAACAAAGCAGTCTCAGTAATTGCCAAGAAGTCCCAAGCTGCTGGAATTAGCATTAGCAGCCAAGCTTGCTAACAAGCCTCTTGAGGTAAATGTTAGTTTAAACCCACGTAGAAGTTGCTCTGCCGAACTTTTCAGCCTTTACTAACAGGAAAACCAACAACAGGAATCACATGGATTGTTTTTCACCTCATTGCTCACATTTTTGTTGGCATTTACATACTTCTTGTTTGCGGTTTTGTTACTATTTTACCCATAAAGGTAAATAATGCTGCCGGTATAAGAGTTAAACTGTGCAGCAGAACATGCAATAATGTGTGATGTTCGTTTAAAAGCATTGTTGCTGCCTGATTAAAGCAGAAATAATCAGAAAAGATTCAAGTTACCACAACTCCAGACTAACTTTTCTTTTTTTTGCACAGGGGCAACCATCTTTTTCCATAAATTCTTAACTACACCAACAAAACTCACATTTCAAGTGCGACCTTTTTTTGTCAGTTCCAGTACAATCTGATAAATTGCCACCACACGATGTAAATAGTTGCAACCAGGAATAAAAGGTGCAGATATGTGTTTTGTGCGTTCAACTGAACATAAAGTTAAGGAATGGTAGCTCCTCTGTGGCTGCATTAGGAGATGAAATGTTGTCGTCATATTGACCTGCTACGTGTCAGACACACATCAAACATACATGACAGTGTAGAACAGCAACTAAACTTTCACTGATTCATTTAGAATTAAGTCTTAAACGGAAACGACCACTTAGTTTGAATCATGATGTAGTTGAAAATTAAAAAGGTGCCTTGTGGAGTTGTCTTAAATTGGGTGTTACGCTGTGTGTTCTGGAAGCCTAATTATTGTGTTAAATGTGTTTTCTCCCTCATTAATGATATTAAATGGCGTGTATAACATTTTTTTCACACCAAAAAACGAAACTGAAACCACATTAGCAGCAGCATTTGAAGACGAGCCCCAGAACAAACTGTCCTCCAGTTTTTGTAAATCAATGAAAGCTACATGATCATGTTAAAGACGCGTCTCGTCAAAGTCACAGCTTTAATGTGAATAATTATTCAGCCACCTGCAGTATCGGTTTAATCACTCACTCTGTGCCTAAGCTGAAGGACCTCCAGTTGTCCCAAATACATCAAAAGATTTTAACTAATAATAATGAAGAAAGACTTAAAACAAGACAAGCACAAGACTCCTGCCTGTGCCACCACGACGTCTCGAGCTGGGAAGCCTCAGTCACTCACCTGGTAGAGCGAGCGCCACACATCCAGGCTGATTTCTCGCTGCAGCAGCCAGGATTGGAATCCAGCCGGGACCTTTTGCTGCACATCATCCCTTCTTTCGTCCTGCCATTTCCTCCTTTGCTTTCTGCATGTTCGCTGTCAAATAAAGCACAAATGCTCAGAAGCAGCAGGTTTGTTGTTCTACGTTGAAGAAGAAGCGTCGGAGCAGGTGGACGCGTGCATCCTGGGTCGAACAACGATAAAAAAATTACTTGGACACAGAAGGAATCGTGGCTAAAAATGAGCCTGCTATCGAAACGCAGGTGAAACTGCATTTGCTGTGACTTGTTTTAAACCATCCACCTCCCCCACATTAGATCTGAACGATGACATCAATATCATTTGTGACTGCCTCAACAGTTTGTCATATTGGTTTCAAAATCACATAACATTTCATTTCCAAGTGCAATGTGTTGACTACATGTGCAGTGTATCACATTTATGTTGTCAATTTAATGTGCATTATTTCACTTAAATATTATTTTTGAGGGCCAACACTTCATTTTCAGGTGTGCCATCATTCATTAACTCAGTATAATCACCAGCATTACTTGTAACTGTTCTATTCTAGCCTTATTTTAGCTGCTTACTGTATTTCAGTCATGTTTTATACTCGTATCTTGTTGCCTGTCGACTATTTAGGCACTGAAATTCTTATGTTATGACATTTCCTCTTTTTTCTGAGAATAAGAACTTCCTTTGGGATTAATAGTTTTATCTTATTTGCTGATATGAGCCTTGAAACTTTTCTCTTTCGAATTATCAGAAAACACATCGAGGACATCAAAGCTTGCGCCCACGACTCTGTGCGATAAGGAATAAAGTGTCAAACTATGATACATCCCATAATTTTAACTCTCAAAGTTGGTGATAGAAAAAATGAACAAAAGCTTGATTTAGTGTTTAGACTGTGACACCTGGGTGGATCTAAAACTGATCTGGTTGCAGCTTTTAACAGAACTCAGATGTGTTCGTTGCTGTATGTGATGGAAAAAATAAATGATAAAGTGTCCAGCTCTCCTCCTTGTACTTCAACCCTTTAACTCTGTAAATGTTCATAGTTTGAAGGTAAAGCTTCATAAAATACACTGAAGTTATTCTATAGAAACCACTGATATCTCATGACCCCTCTGCTGTAGCACAGTTTCCTACAGCTGAGAAGAAATGTTCAGCTCATTCATCCGCTCTATACCTGCATGTTCAGGGTCACGGGGGCACTCGTGTTTTCCCAGCATGCACCGAGAAAAAAGGTAAGAAAAGCCTCCACACTTGGTTGGTCTGAGCCAAGAGACATTTCTGAATCTCCACTTCAACCCGAGCGCTGCATTGTCTCTTTACCGTCAAAGGAAAGGACGGCAACGAGGTGAGAAAAACACACCGGCAGCCGACAGAAAGGTCACGATCGGTCCGGCAGGAGACGGTTCATCAAATGAAAACCTGGTTTGAGAGCGTTTAAGTAGGATCACACTCCGTTAACCTTCTGAGAGCTGCTGGGAATGAAGGAAACAGCCGCAGAGGCCGAACAACAACACGCTTTCTCCTCTAATTTAAACAAAACCGGCAGCAAGACAAGCGTCTGTTCACTTGTTCTGCACCGACGACTATTTCACAATCAATACATGTGCAGATATTCTTTTTTTTACTCAGATTCTTTTGTTCATAATGTGTTATTCCATCACAGTTTCTCAACCAACAATCCACAATTGAAATATTTCCAATTGTAGAATACCAAGGAAACCAATTTTCAGCCAAGAATTCACACAGCAGAAGCTGGAACCAGACAATTTATGATGAAAATATGACCATATTTAAAAATACATGTCTTCTAAGTTATATTTTAAAGCTACAACACTCTTCTAGTTGGATTATATGAATAATATTTATGTTTTTGTGGTACAATTTGTCAAAAAATGCTCCATCTGTAATTGAAGTTCAACAAAAACAAATTTCCTTTTTTATATTTGTGGCCAAGTACAGGTTGACTTCTGCATTATCAAGTTGTTTTCCGGTAATTTGAGCTCAAGGATAGGATGCTTTGTGACATATTTCAACTCACCCACAATCAGAGCTTATTTTTATCTACTTGTCCAATAATAAAGGATGTAAATCAGTGACATCATGAGAAATAACTGAAAAATGCAGCTTTTTATCTTCAATAGTTCCTCAGATATGGTTGTTTAAAAAGCCTCAAACTCTAACGTGAGAAAAAACCTGCTCACAGTGGGGGCATTAGATAGATTCAGCTAAAATTTCATCTTAAATATCCACAGTTTATGACAAAAATAGAAGTTTCCAGCAGAAGGCCTCTGATGGATCCATTTAAGAAGCTACCATTACAATTTTTTTTTCTTTTAAAAATGCTCAAGCTGATTAATTTACCATCAAAATGGTTAGAGATTATTTTAATAGTTGACAATTAATTGTTTAATGGAAACTATGTGTGATTTAGAGCCACTAAATCATTATTTTACACACATGCTAAACGGAATAGCATCCAGCTAACAAGCTAACTCACCGTTAGCCGCTGCGTTCTCTTCGCTAGCATCACCTAGCTCCTCATTTTTTGAACAAAACGTCCCAAAAACGTATTAAAAACTCAATGTCTTAACTTAATAAGCATTTATCTTATATTTTTTGCCATTTTCTCTTCTTCTTACCTCAATTTTCCTGGTTAAAAACGGCGTTCCTTCCGTCGAACACTCTCCATCTGAGCCGGAACACCAATTAGCGCACCTGCCGTTGGCGGAGGGAGCGTTTGGGTTTGTGTCGCTGTGCGGGCCGGGCCGGGCGGAGTTTATCAGCGTGTGGTTAAAAAAAAAACACACGAGTTATAAATGTTAAAATTACAGAACATACAAATATAATGAAGCCTGTGTGTATGATGAACAAAAAGTATTTAACATTTACACTAAAAATAGAAACAATGACTAAAACAATAAATTAAAGTTTTATTCGTTTTCGAGTCTGAGGTGTAGAAAACGAGGCTCCACTAAAGGTTAGCGTTGTTTCATTGTCAGTGGGATCACAGTGTTGTTGTTGTGTTGTTGGTGCCCTGTGGCTGTTTAGGTCGTTTAACACGAATGAAGTCCTAATGAGGTTTTTTAGGAGTTCAAAGGTAATAATAACGTTACAGAATAAATGAACGATCAGAGACAAACTGTTGATAATATGTGTTTATCCTGCAGGCACAAGCCCCTGAGCATCACCTGAAACTGATGCAAAGACATATAAAACACATACAAAAGACCAAAAAAAGAGACAACAGTATGACAGAGAGACACTGAAAGAAGGAAAATGACTACAGAGAGATAGAAAATTAGGCAAAACAGCTCCAAGGAGGGACAAAAAGAGACTAAAAGTCCT
>NW_007578477.1:124663-133787 GCF_000690725.1 Stegastes partitus
ACAAGAAGACACAAAAAGAGGCAGAATAACTATAAAAAAAAAAAAAAAAATACAAAGTGACACAAAAAGAGGAAAAATACCAAAAAAAAGACACAAAAGTGGTGAAATAATACCAAAGAGACACAAAAAGAAACAAATTCATTACAGAAAGGCGTAAAAAGAGACAAAATGACTACAAAGAGACACAAAAAGAGGCAGAATAACTATAAAAAGACAAAAAAACACACAAAAAAAATACATAAAAACAGACAACAATGACTATAGAGACAAAAAAAAGCAAAATAATGACAAAGAGGCAGAAAAAGATACTAATTTACTACAGAAAGACATACAAAGAGACAATATAGCTACCAAGAGACTTAAAAAGAGGCGAAATAACAACAGAAAGACACAAAAATGGCCAATTTACTACAGCGAGACATAAAAAAGAAACAAAAAGAGACACAATGATGACAAAAAGACACAAAAAGTGGCAAAATAACAACAGAGGGACACAAAAGAGGCTAATTTAGGACAGAAAGACAAAATAAAGAGACAGAAAAAGAGGCCAAATAACGTCAAAAAGACACAACAAGCCCATTTATGACAGAAGGAGACAACATGGCAACTAATGACCGACTACGCCTTGTGTAGAGAAAAATTAGTTGTCATAGCAACCCCCGGGCTACCTGGGCACGCTGGTATTTAGCTGAACACACAGTGATGGAGGCAACACGTCAGTCATCTGCAGGACCACTTCTGTGCTGCTGTACACTTTTATTTTTACGATAAAGGTTTGGACTTAAATCAGCCACAGGAGCCTGTTTTTACTCGCTTGATTTTGTGTGTTTACGTTTTTAGGCCACTTTTCTGAGGGACTCACTGCACTTTATCCTCCTGAAGATTAATTCTGACAAAGAACAGTGATGATGGAAGAAAGCACCTCACAGAACAAACAGCTTTCATCCGAGTAGAACTATAGAATATAATCGAAGGTAAATATGAGGTTCAAGCCCAAAATGATTCATAGTTTCTTTAAAAAACTGTCATTTACGGTGATTTTTAAATTTGATCACAGGGTTCTTCTGGCTGGAAATGACAAACAAGGGACAGAAGAGGCTGTTTTACCAAAACATGTTTGAATAAGAACGACTTTTCATACTGATGATCCCACTTAAAGTCTCTCTCCAATCGACTGAGCCCCATAAAACTCATTAAAGTTACACATTCATGATGAAAATCGGCCCATTCTGTCCTGAAATGTCTTCAATGTAACTGCTGATTGCTTAGAAAACACTTAAAACAAGGTAAAAAAAAAACCTGATTTCTGTTGGAGGTCCTTTATAAATGCAGGAATAAACTTTAAATTATGTCTTTTACTTGAGAAAAAGATCCAAGCACTCATGTTTTACGATATTAAAAAAAAACAAGAATTCCACATTCAAGAGTCTGTTTAATATGAAATTTTTTATTCAACATATAAAACAGGTGTGAAAACGCAAGACGCTGACTGGAAATAAAACGAACAAACCCTGTTTGATAAAATAACACGAGGAAAAACTGTAAATGTACGAGTTGGACTGAGTGAACGATGCCCCGGTTTCTATGTGTTCAGACGCTTTGGAGAGAAATCTTCATGATAAAATGCAAACGGACCTCAAGACGCTTTATTTTACAGGTCATTTCTACTAATTTGGTATTAAAGGCAGGATTTGGTTAAATAGCTGCCAGAATATTAATCGATGATTTGTTTAATACACATTAAACAAACATGTTGGAGGACCTGTAAAACGAAGCTTCTGCTGTCTGAGGTCAGCTGACGAGCTTTAACCACACTTCATGGTGTTTCTCAGCAGTCGGACTCATTATTTCTTAAACTTCCTGCACATGAAACCTGCTTATGTTGCACATTTAAACATCAAAAAAACAAAAACGCTGCATGTTTCACCGTCATTGTGCAAAAAGCAGCAGTGAAATAATCGTTACTGTGACATGAATTAAAAAAAAAAAAAAAGAGACACACAAATAAGAACAAAGTGAGGATTTACATGCTACATGATGCAACCTGGGGCGTTTTCATGATTACAATATCAGCATCCTCTTCAGTTTTAATGCCTCTGCTGCAGGAACCAGTGAGTTCCCACTGAGCCTGGACCCGGAGCGCCCCCCGGTGGCCGGACGCTCCTCACAGTGGAGGTCCTGATCCGAGCAGCTGATCCGAATCAAAGTGCACCTTATTACCTTTCTCCAAACATCCCCGGAGCGCCGGAGGCCCGTCCAACGCGGCTAATTAGGGGCGTCTCCGAGGAGGACCGCAGCTCGTTAATTAAAAACAAGAAAAAAAAACAAAACAAAAAGCCGCCGCTGTCTGGAGCCGTTGTGGAAAATAATTAAAAATACTAAAGGGAGGAGGGGCAGACGATACGCTTCACGTCTGGCTCGCTGCTTCCCACGAGTCCTCGTCTCTCCGCCCTGACGGCTTCATCACGCTCCTCATCGGCGGACGCCTGCGATGTGGAGTTTGGACGTCAGAGCGCCACGCAGACGCAGGGATGCTTGAGGCAGACGGGCAGGATTCCCTTGTTGATCTGGTGGAACTCCACCAGCTGCAGCAGGTCGATGAACAGCGTGACGCCGTCGTCCATCGTGAAGTACTTCCTGCCTCCTTCCTCGAACTGCAAACAGAGTCACAGTCAGCGGTGGGACATTGTTTCAGACGCAATTCAGTTTGTTATTTGCTATTCAGAGTCACAAAACTAAGTTCTGCTCGATATCTTTGGCGGAATTTTAGTCTTTGGTCGACATTTCACCAACTTCTGAGGCCTCCGACGTCACAATATGATGTCTTAAGAAGACAAAATGATGTTGCTTCACTGTCTTAAACTTTCTTCAAAGTTTACTTACTTGTTATTTGGAGTCACAAAACTAAATTCTGATAAATATTTTGGCAGAATTTTGAGTCTTCCTACTAAAATTACAGTCTTTGGTCGGCATTTCACCAACTTCTGAGGCCTCCAACGTCACAATATGATGTTTTAAGAAGCCAAAATGATGCGTCGCCGTCTTGAAGTTTACTTATTTGTGTCACTAAACTAAGATCTGCTAAATATTTTGGCTGAATTTTGAGACTTTCATGTTTTTGTTGTCAAAAATCTCTCATCTACTATTACTACTACACCTACTAAAAAGACAGTCTTTCACCAACTTGAGGCCTCCGATGTCGTAGTTTGATGTTTTAAGAAGCCAAAATGAAGTTGCTTCACCATTTTACATTTTTTTCAGTTTATTTGTTTGCTATTTGGATCACTAAACTCAGTTCTGCTAAATATTTTGGCTGAATTTTGAGACTTTCATGTTTTTATTGTCAAAAATCTCTCATCTACGACTACTACACCTACTAAAAATACAGTCTTTAACCAACTCGAGGCCTCCGATGTCATAGTTTGATGTTTTCAGAAGCCAAAATGATGTTGCTTCACCATTTTACATTTTTTTCAGTTTGTTTATTTGTTATTCGGATCACTAAACTCAGTTCTGCTAAATATTTTGGCTGAATTTTGAGACTTTCATGTTATATTTTTAAAAAACTTTCATCTTCCTGCTTAAAACGCAGTCTTCGGTTGACATTTCGCCAATGTCTGAGGCCTCCAACATCATAATTTGATGTTTTATGAAGTTAAAGCGATGCTGCTTCACTGTCTTAAATTTTACTTATTTGTTATTCTGGTCACAAAACGACGTTCTGCTAAATACTTTGGCTGAATTTTGAGAATTTCTGGTGTTATCGTCCTCACAGAACAGCTTCACTGGGAAAACGCTTGAAGGGAAATTTGGTGAAGATACAGACGAAACAGTTTCCTGCAGATCCAAATGATTAAATGGCTCCAGCAGAGGAGAAGTTCCTCATTATTGGTCCTTGAGAATGGGCGAACAAGTACAACAAATGTTGTTTTTGAGCATGAAAACACTAAAACGTCCAGGTCTACAAACCGATGGAATTCTGAAAATTCAACCAAAATATTTTACAAAACTTAGTTTAAGCTCACAGATAACAAATAAAAAACTCCATTTAATCAAACCTCCAAGATATCTGTAAAGACACTTCTAAGAGGTTTGACATGTCGACATCATTCTGACTATTTCACACTCGATGTAAGAATCTAAAGAAGGACCACGGTGATGTGTTGAACTGAGGAGAATTAAAGACATTTTGAACAAGAACTATGACGAGTTCAACAGAAAGTAAAGTAACAACTCATCAGATGACTGGCAGAGGACTGTAATGACAAACATGTAAACGAGAGAAGGAGGTGAACTCACAGGAATCACCAGGTAGTGTTTGGTCTTCAGCTTGTAGCACAGCGACAGGACGAAGCACTGCGAGTGCTGCTGACTCTCCCGAATCAGAAACATCCTGCAGAGAGACAGTAAATGTCAGAGAAACTCGACCTGAACTCAAACCTTTTACTGTCGAGTGACGAACCCGAGACGTTAAGAAATCAGTTTAAACCAACAGACGGCGGTGGAAGAAGCTCAGCTCTCATATTCTGCATTCAAAGAGATCAGAAAAGCACACAAGCATAGTCAATAAGCTGCATGTAACCCTCAGATTGTTTTCATTTCGACTCATCTCTTGGAACGTTTACGCCCAATGTGAGCGATCTGACTTCACCTGCTTCTGTAACCGCACGAAACTATGGCAAAAAAGTAGAATCTACATCTAAATGTGGACATTTTGTTCATTTTTCAAGATTCAGATTCAGATTTGTTTTATTGTCATTGTAACAAGTACAACGAAACGAAGGTGCAGTCCTTTCAGTGCAAAAATATAAGAACTTGAGAACAATAAAAACTTTGTAAAAAACTTTGTAAACACTATATACAATATAAAGGAAATATATATATAAAAACAAGCAAAAAGAAATGAACTCTATATACAGGATGAAATTAAATAATGAGCACGGTGTATTATTTCACAGAGTGGATGTATTCAACTCATAAAAATCCACATAAGAGTGTTTGGCTTCTTCAAACTTGTACCTAAGGCCTCATGTAACTGACCAAACCGTCAGCTGGGTGGTTTTCCAGCCAATGTGGTTAAAACACTCCTAACGCAGTAAAAATGGATTCATGCCACAGACGCACTACTGGAGGGTTTCTCAGATTTATCACTTGGAAGTCCTGCAGCTGATTTGCATTCAGGGTCGGAGGTCGGGAACAAATCACGATGATGAAATCGCACGTAATCGACTCACGTTTAACCTCCAGGCGACATATATCAAGTTAAAGACATTTCATACATTCTGCCGTCACCTGCAGCGGTTTCAACCCTTGAACTCCACAAATCTCTTGATTTGATTTTATTTCTGACTCAGAAACGTTCTTGGATTAGACGTAGAAGTTACGACCTGGAGAGGAAACAAGGCATTCATCTCCAGCTGCACTGTTTAATCAATGCTACTGATCAATAGAAAATCCATTTTGTCACGCCTCATAACGTTTTCACAACACAAGGTCTCTGCTGAGTCCAGATGTGGATTCTCAGCAGCGCTGTCATGTGATGGAAGCTCCTGTTATCGTCTACGTCACACGTTAAACAATGCAGCATGTTTTAGTGAAAGAAGTTTAAAACACAACATGTCAAAGTCTGAGATCCGTCAAACAGTAAATGGGAAAATAAGTCTAATTAAAAATGTGCTACTTTGGTGCTCATGCAACCAATGTTTTTTGTTTTCAAGGCCGATACCGACTATTGGCAACTAAAAAAAGGCAGATAATCAATATTTGGAATTAATATACTGTCAATATTAGAAAACCATGCTATTGTTGTCGCCTGTATCTTAAAACATTAGATACTGTTTTCCAGACACGACTACTGAGTAATCAGTAATAGTAGTAATCAGTAATCTGTGGCTGCCTGCTAGTTTAGCCGCTAACGTTAGCATAGCCTTAGCCACTGTGAAAGCAGCTGAAGTCCAGATTTGTGTTGACGTTTGTGCTTCTTATTCCGTTTTAGCAGCATCAGATAGCGCTAGCCGCATGCTAAGAGGCACAGCTAACCTCCTAGCGATAGCATTAGCCTGTTAGCACTGCTAGCACTGCCACCAACAGGTGCATTATTCCAGTGTAACGGGGAAACTGTAAATGAGGAAAAGTGCCAAATATCGGAGAGAACTAACGTCTTGCCCAAAGCGCTAAATGATTACTTTGCCCATTTTTAAAGAAACATGTAAAACAGAAATAAACAAAAGGCATTTGAACAAAGTTTTGTGTTGGAATTGTGTTATTCTGAAGATTAAATGCACGTCGGTTTCCCTGATGACTAATAATCAGTGTCGGTTTTGGATCATCATTGCACTGGAATAGAAGCAGAACGTTCTCCTCTAAAACGCAGTGCAGCAGAAGCATGAAGTCCAAGAAACAGGACAAACTGTACTTGAGCACCTTCTTGAGTAAATGTTCTCAGCTGCATCCACCACATCCTGCAGGTTCACTACAGTTCACATGAAGCAACGTGCCTCCAATAAAATCTCAATTTTGAAACAGCACAAATTTCTCACAATGATGCAACTTGCAAAATAACCAAATGAAGTAAACATATACGGCGAAAACAAACAAGAATGCACTAAATGACATGTCCCTGTGAAATCTGATGAGTTTGGCGGTTTGTCTTCCACCTCCTCATAACTGCTAACTCCATCTAAAACACTCTGAGCCTCGGTTAACCAACATATTCCTGAAAGCTAGACGAGCACGAAGCAGCTAGAAAACAGCAGCAGCAGCCGAGCAACGTGACCAACAGCCTGCAGAAGTTTGGACCGAGAGCCGTCACGCTCGGCTGATCCTGTTTCCTTCTTCCTGCAGTGTCACAGATCGCTTCCACACAAACCGGCCACGAGCATGAAGCTCCCGTTTTAGAATGTGCAGAATCGCACAACGTGGATGAGACGCTCCACTCGTCACTCACCCGTCCACCAGGCCCTGCTTCTCGATCAGCCTCTGAGCTTCTTTTCTCGACACGCCGCCATGAAACCACGGCAGCGTCTTGTGGATGGCTGGAAACAAACACAGGAGACACGAGGGTCATGACTTTCATATAAGAAATCCCAGGATTAGGAAACCGTGGCGGCTGATGTGGACTTACAGGAAGGTCTGGCTGCAGAGTTCAGGTTGGGCAAACTGCACCGCAGAGCTTCTCTCCTCTGTGTCAGGAACAACAAACAACAGGAAAAGGTCACAACAACAGACACATGTAGACATCGGTGCATTTGCTAAAGGAATATTATCAGTGTCTAAACATCCCTCATCGTATTTTCATTTTAAAACATTTTCTGCAGATGGTCAGTTTACCCACTGAGCCCCAAACGTCAAGTCTGGTCAGCGTTACCGTCAGTTTTATCATATGGACAACATACACGGTGCAAAATAAACATAGACAAAAAGTATAAAAATAGAAGAAAGAAAAATAGAAAAAAGAATATAGAAAGCTTAAAAGTCCTGTTTTCTTATGACACTACTTATCAGACCAGAGACTGTAAAAACTGAACGAGTTGTCAGATTGACTCTGTGACACACGATCAGAAAAACAACCACATCTAAGCCTAAATCACGATATTCCATCAAAATCTTTTTGTGCTACAAGTCTCATTTTTTTTAAATGCCAAAAATCAATCATTTGTTTCATGCAAAATTTTGCAAAAAAACTAAAAAATCTGCACTTCTAGGAGCCATCAGAGCCGTGAGCGACTCAGCTCAGACCAGCAGCCTCGTTAGGACAATTCAGCCACTTTTCAGCTGAACTCCAGCCTGTGTCGACACAGAGCGGATAGAAAACAAGTCTGGAAGCAGATTAAGAATGTGAGCAGCAAAATATCTACAGCACGTGGAAGCACCTTTTTTTTTCCAGAGTTGGGAAATATTTTCTCAGTTTTTGTAAAAATAAATAAATAAATAAATAAAACAATATTTCTGATAAGAACTTTCAAGGAACGTTCCAAATGTTGCAGGAGCACCGGGAGCCGAGTACCGCTGCACAAAGTGACGACTATGGATCTGACCGAGGTCCAGAGCAGCTTGTCCACCAGCTGCAGGGTTCAGTCTGACACTGAACTCAAAGTTAGAATCGCATCGCAAAGCCCTTCAAGAATTACAAAAAGTGCAGCGTAAGCGTGGCCAGATTTAAATCAGGTCAAGTCTTTTCTCTTTCATATGTACGTTTTTTGTAATTGCATCTCGGAGTTGTTGCTCGTCCCTCAGCCTGCAGAATGCATCCGTCACATTCTCAGTCGTTCCTGTGAACGTGGATGAAGGAACAGAAGCAGACGAGGCTGCACACAAACTTCCACATCACTCAAACTCCTGCGTCATCATCCCTCATCCCCCTCCGTCCTCACCCTCCAGGCTTGCCCCTCCTCCATCTCTGCACTCCGGGCCTCCGTTGGGTTCTGGATGACCCGTCCTCCAGCCTTCCCTGAGAAGTCCATGGCCACCAGGCTGGCCTCCGACTTACACTGCAGTTAAACAAACAACACGTGAGCTGATTTTTTTTTTTTTTTTTAAAAAACGCTGCATGCTGCGCCGTGTGTCGCGTCTGATGAGCTCACTTTGCCATCTGCGAGGTTTGATCCTTCCAGGCTTCGAGGAGCCGACTTGGACAACTGGTAGTTACACTGGAGCTGCTTCCCATACTGAGCACACACAGAACAAACAATTCACCGACTGAACGGCTCACACAAGACGACAAACGGGAGGAGATCGTTAAATACCTTGAACAATCTGAAAGCAGACGTCCAGCAGGTTCGCGTCTGTTCGTTCTCGGCGCACAGAATCTTCAGGTCCTGGACACGGATGGGATTCCTGGAAGGCTGCGTGAGCGCACAAACACAAAACACAAGGTGAGGTTTCAGCAGCTTGTTGTGGAATTAAAATATTACATCAGACAAGATGACAAGAAAGAAGAGAGCTAAAACTAAAAAGAAAAAACTAGACTTAGTTTATCCAGGTGGACACAAATCCTGAAGTGGTGTTAGCTGTTTGCTAACACGTTAGCAACAAGTTTATAAGACGATAGAAGAGATTATACGAGAAGACAAAATATTGATCTTCTAACATCAGGGAGAAGATACAGGACCATCAGACCACAAAC
>NW_007578477.1:134681-194772 GCF_000690725.1 Stegastes partitus
TTCTGACCTGCTGTTAGATCCTAAATCATCCTGTTTTCGTGTTATACTAAGAAGAAATAAATCAACTCTGACCCTAAACAGCTGGAAGCAACAAACTAAACTTCAGCTCCTGCTGCTCGAAAACGTCAGTCACATTCATAAATTGTAATTCCTGTTAATCTGATCAGTCTTCACAGCAGCTCGGTTTGATTTTTTTATGGACATTTCAGTTTGTAGTGGATTAAACTGTCGAGCAACGCGAATGAGAAACTGTCTTTTGCTCTCTGTGATGTTTTTGGATTAATACTAGTTGTGAAATGTGAAGAAAACTCCTCCAAACTGGCTTGAACGACACTTTCAGATTAATAGAAAGGAATGCAGGTCTGAAACCGGACTATTGGAGATTTTCTGCTAGCCTACGTTAGCCCACATTAGCATAGCCAGACCGCGCAGCTGGTTGTCTTTGGTAGCAGCGATAATAAGAGCCTGAAACCAGAGAGAAAGCTCTTCCTAAAAGGCCTCTCTGTGTTCAGTTCTCAGTGATTTGCTTTAATTTAAATCCTTTGTCCCCATTTATGGATTCAGATATCAGCATTATGCTCCTATAAGCTCAATTCCTTCCCCCTGGTGCTGTTTCATACCAACAGCGTGATGCTTTTGTAGGGAAGAAGCCTCATTAGCAGCTCTCCTTACAGTCACCGTGGCTCAGCGTCCTACGTTGGACAACAGACCTCCTTGAGCTGAAGAACTCACCTTGATGCAGAAGGTGAAGTCTGCCGGAGCTCCGTACAGCTTACGGCTGTTCACCACCGTGTAGACGTTCAGGTCGTCCAGATCGGCCACGTACTGCAGGTGACGAGGCTCCTGGGTTCCAAAAACAAGCAGGTTTAAGTTAAAATCCTTTCTTCAATGAGTTTTATAAAAGCAGAAGCTGTGAAGTCGATGACGTCAGACTGTCTGACCTTGGACGAGCCCTTGGTGGAGCTGTAGAGTCCGGAGCGTCGCAGGAAGAAGTAGACCTTCTTCCAGGCTTTACGACTCGATTCTTTGACGTGGAGGAAGCCCTGGATCTCTGGACACGTCCCGGACCGCAGCAGGTTCTGACGAGGAAACACGGGAAGGCTGTTAATTGGACACGTGCTACATCTTGCAAATAAAACCTGACTGAGAAGAATGAACCTGAAGCAGCAGATCTGCCGTCGGTTTCCGTTCATGCGCTAAAGTTCATAAATCAGAGGTTCTACCTGGATGAGCTCCGACGACGTCATCCCCTTGCTGACGTCAGCGCTGTCGGAGATCATGTTCTCTGGGAAGAAGAGCTGCGAGAGGAAGGAGATCGGCGTCATTAGTCTCATCTACAAGACAAAGAAGCTGCTTCATCGTCCCCGTTTCAAACCAAACACACACCGGAATAAAACACACAGAAATTCTCCTTCATTTGAGATTATTTAAAGGTGGAAAGACAAACAGACAGAGAACAAAGTCAGTGTTCAGTCAGAGTGAAGCGTGAGTCAGAAACCTCAACAGATGTCAGACTTGAACCCTGAGGGGGAACAGATGCTGCCGTCTTTGTTTGTGAACACAGTCAGAGTTTCTGCAGGTTCTCACATTCAAGACTTCTAAAGAACACATCGTCTGGTTTAATGACGGTTTCACCATCACGCTGTCAGACATAGAAATACAGCAGAACTATAAGCTGCTGCGTCACGTTCTTACATGTATAACAATCAAACCTAATGATCTAATTAGTGCAGCCCTGTTTTTATTTTCAGTAAAATAACAGTAAGACATTTCAGAACTACATAATTTGTCTCTCAAATAACATAATAATCTTTATTTTTTTCTGATTTAAATACAGTAAAATAATTTTAATATATAGATTTGGCTTATTTTTTACGGTAAACCAGTAATTTCAAAAATTAATGATTTAATAGAATTTTACTATTTATCTGTAATTTGACAAAAGAAGAAAATCTCTAAAATTTAAAAAAAAACAAAAACAAAAACAAATTTTCAATCCTAATATACCTAATTTTACTTTTACACAACTGCAATTGTCTTTAAATAACAATTTTAAAAACATATATTAATTAATAAACTTTTCTGATTTAAATACAGTAAAAAAAATAAATAATTACAGATGTTAACGAGTAAAATCATTGGAAAAAAAATAAAGAGAAAATCTGTAAAATATTTTTTTCTTTTAAATAATAACACATATCTTTAAAATATTTTGTTGCTGATTTAAATCGAGTAAATTAAGTGTAATTTTGTGGCCTGTTTGTTTTCCTTTTTTTTTTTTACAGATTAACCAGTAATTTATTTCTTTTATTATTTCTTTTAAACTGTGATTTTACTACTTAGACGTAATTTGACAAAGCGGATGAAATTTTTTTTTGTAAGATATATATTTTTTAACTTAATACAGACAATTTTATTTTTATATAACTGCAATTATCTTTGATAATAATAACAATAAAAACAATAACAATAATAAAAAATAGTTTTTCTGATTTAAATACAGTAAAATAAAGAGTGTAATTTTGTCATATTACCATTTATGAATATACAGAATTTTGATGTAGACATTTTTGGCCCATTTTAACAGTTACCTCATAAATTAGCATTATGTTTTTCCAGTGATTTTACGAGTGAATATCTGTAATTTAACAAAACAGAAAAAAATCTGACAAACAACAGTAAAAAGTTTTTTAAAATGACAGACAAAAAGTATTAAAAAGGTCAGTTTTGGACGGTGCAGGTTCCCTCCGGAGCCTCGTGGGGGCAGCGTGGACACACTTTACTTCACCCGACAGTGGGAGGTTCATCAAAACCAGTTTTCAGAGCGAACCGTCGCCTCAGTTTAACAACGGAACAGAGTCGCTGTTATAAAATATCTGCAGCGTGAAGTCAGAGCGTCTGCAGCGACACGCAACCTGACAATCATCCACAACACAAACGACCATGACGTCAGGCTTTCATAACGTCTGCAGCTCCAACGTGACCTTTAATCACACAGAAGGAGGGATGCGTGCGTTTGAAATCTGTTGGCGCTTCAACAAACCGCAGCGTCGTACCATCGGCTTCCTGAAGAACTCGTACTTGGCGTAGTTTTTGCAGAACATGAGCCTCGTGTCGCCTTTCAGAGACCAGGTGGCCTGAACCTCCAGCACAACCTCGTGGTCCTCCAGGCATCTCTCTGAGGAGGCAGGACGTAGCCGCGTGAGGTTTGAACGTTTTATTGTTTGTGCCCCTTTTAAGCGGGAGTGCGGTGCAGTTTTACCTAAACCCAGCGAGGGATGCAGCTCCAGCAGAGCCCAGTTCTCCTGGTCGCTGCAGTGAGCCGTCTGGACCAACAGCTGACAAACTTCTCTGGCTGTAGCTCCACGAGAAACCCAGACCGAGCGGCTGTGGCTGTCCTCTCCGAACACCTTGACCAGCTGGAAACACATCATTTAATTTAGTACAAACAGCAGCATTTTAAAAACAACTTATGACTGTAATATGATGGACAGATTAAACAATATTAAAGCGCTGCAACGTTATTGTCTCGGTAGTTTGTGCAACATCAGCTTCTTAACATTCGAATATTTCACGTGCATCTCATATATTTAGAATATGACGGAAAAAGTTCAGTATTTTTCATCAGACATTGCTCATTGCTGCAGTAATTCGAGCACAGACAATCCCGACCATGTATTCACACAGCATATATGAGCATACTTACACGAGTTTGGACATTTCTGCAGTCCAAATCCTGTTTTTGACATATTATAATATTTGGAGACTGATTTCTGTGGGGCGGTTTAAAACATACAAAGGCTCAAAATATAATTCAGTTTCTGTGTAATGAGTCTAGAATAGATTCGAGGCCTTTACTGGTCACAAATGCAGAATAACACGCAGTGAAATGTGTTGAGCACCTGTTCCACACCGAAACAATAATAATAATAAGAAGAAGAAGAAGAAGAAGAAAGAATAAAACTAAATGGATGGATAGAAATAAGCAAAATAAATAAATCAAAGTGTAAAAACAGTGCAAAAAAATATGTGTACATACAAGGCGAAAGGTAAAGTAAGTAGAATATATATAATTGTCCATGTTTAATGAACTTTTTTCACCATATTCCAATTACATGAGATGCGCCTGTGCTTCATGATCATGTGTAATATTTTACTACTCAGAATTACTAACAGTATCACGTCTTTCTTTTCTGTTCTGGTCTCATTTACTCACTTATTTTTATCTGTAGTCATGTATCGTACTTTAATCTTATTGCTTCATTCTCATCTGTTGTTTTCTGCTCGTCCGTCTCTACAGAACTACAGATGCTGTAAACGATTGGAGTCAAATGTTAAACAGATATATAGATTTTTTTTTGTTTGTTGTGTTCAGATTAGATTTAGTCGAGCAGAAAATGTTCTAAAAAATTGCAAGATTTGAGATTAAACGACCCAAATGCTAATATTTCCTTCCTTCTCTCTCTGACAGTAAATTTAAATCATTTGCTAAAGGGAATAAAATACTATAACGTCTTAAAACAAAGCAAAACATGACAACAAGCTGAACAATCAAAGTTCAAGGAATAAAACAAATAGAAAAGAATAAAAAATAAGATCATTAACGACCAAAACATATTAAAAACAAGTACGTCTTCTTGGAAATGTCAATAAAGGAGGAACTTCATTGATCTTTATTAGTCCGAGTTGGGACCATTTTGAACATCTGGTCAAGAAGGAGCTCATCTGAACTGCTTCATATGTTGTTTAATCTACAGAGATGCATCATATTTTACAGAATAATGCATTTATCGTATACATGGTGGGATCGGAAAGTTCCAGCAGAGAGCATGTGATGCCGCTCCATCAACAACCGGCGTTAGAAATGTTTTCGTGACCATATTTGCATGTTTTTTGTGTTGCAGGAGCGCTGGGAGCAGAGTGTCGCTGCACAAAGACGTCGCTTCAACGGTAACGGCAGCCAAATTCAGGTCGGGTGCAGTTTGTGATCGCTGTAAGTCTCAGAGGTCACAACTTGTTTGTTTATTCTTTTATCCAATCTGGAAATAACCAAATTCAATCCAGCTTTACAAACATAACGCAGCAAAAACCTTTAAAACCCTCTGAAATGTGCTGAATTTAAAGTATAGATCTCAAAGATTCCAACAACTTTCACACATATTTGACTCGAGTGTCCTAAAAAAAACGCACTCAGTCTTTGATAAACACCGTTTTTTTCCTGAACACACGACATCCACTCCAGAGCTGATCTTGGCTTTGCGTCAACCTCATTTCACCGAAGCCAAGAAGCTGTCAAACAGTCATTTAATAGTATTTAATAGGCCCTGACACCTTCAGAGAGGGTTCTTCAAGTTCGTACTAATTTTAGCCCGACAACAGGGGCAGGTCTTGTTTACTCTTAATCCTGTTTGTGTCTCAGCTTTGTCTCTTCGGGTGAATCTCGGTGTTTACAACTCAGGTTTCGCAGCTAATCCTGAAACAACACGCAGCTCGTTTCCGTCCTCCCGCCCCTCCGGATCCTTCAGATTAAACCAAACCGGCCGTGCACGTCTCTGATGCAGCCGAGGTGAACCGGCGCAGGTCATGCGACGGTCAGGACGGTTTCTAACGCGACAGAGCCGTCGACGTCTGGATGCTGCAACACGCTTCAAAACACAACAAACCAGCCGGACCAGAACGCTGCAGCCGTCAGTCAGGGAGTCCCGACCGGTCCGACGAGTGTCTGCGTCAGCCAGCATGAATAACAGCGACGCATCCAGCAGGAAGGATTAGAAAAGATCATTTCTGTCAGGAAAAAGGTCTCAGTTCAATATCCGGTCAGCCCACTTTGAGTTATTTCTCTTTCTGTACTCAGCAAGGTGGGAAAGCACACATGAGAGCAGATATCTAGACGCTCCGACACACTTCTCTGCATATAACCTAAAAACTGAGATGCTGATTTCATGAAGAAGAAAGTCGTATTTTATCTGCCAATCCAAATCAAACCCGGTTTCACTGGTGACCTACAAACACTTCAACAGTCATGTATCTGTCATGGGATTTAAATGCTAATGTGAAGATAAACTTTTGAAAAGTCGCAAAATAAAAATAAAAAAGCAAATTAGTCGAGCTTCCATTAACTGCTTTGGGACTCTGGGAACAGACTGTGTAGTGTCGTCAGAAGGTGGCGCTATAGGGCACGTTACACATGACTGTAATAGACAATAACAAACCAGGCTGCTTGCTAGGAAAAAAATAGATTAATAAAAGAGGAAGAAGAAACTAGAAAAAACTTCTACAAGAGAAAAACAGAAAAATCGGGAGAAAAACAGCGACGCATCGAGGAAAGAGGGATTTAAAGATCATTTCTGTCCGTCCACTTTGGTTTATTTCTCTTTCTCTACTCTGGAAATAAAGCTGGCAAGGCTGGAAAACACATATTAGAGCAGATATTTTGAAGCTTTCAAACCTCAGACACACTTCTCTGCATAAGTCATATTTTATCTGCTAATCCAGAATAATCTGGTTCCACCGGTGACCTACAAACACCTGAACACACACAAACACACTCAGTCGCACAATTATCAAGTGTATTTCAAATCAACTTTTGAAAAGTGGCAGAACAAAAAAGAAAATGCAAATTAGCATGACCTAATTTGGATTGAATAATCTGCGTTGTGTCGTCAGAAGGTGGCGCTGTAGGCTACGTTGCACAAGCCTGTAATAAACAGTGACAGTTGTTGGCTGAAAAACGTCCATAAAATCACAAAATCTTGATAAATGAAGGAAAGTCTTGTTCACAATCAAGCTCGTTGTAGTTCATGCTTCCTGCCAGCTGCTATCGGATGTTTTTAACGCCATCTAGAGGCGACGACAAAAAAACCAGCATCAGTCGTGTGACTGTAACGTTTGTTAAATCAGAAATTATTCAAAAAAGGTGTCTCCAATACCGATGAAGAGCAAGAAGTCTTTATCGAAGAAGCAATCGTAGAAACATTCACCAGAGCATCACGGGAAAGAACGATTCCCAGCTCACCACAGTGATGAACTACATTTCCAAACGCATCTTTACATCGACACATATTCCACCTCCTGATCCAGAATAATGTGGCGTCGGCAGGATAATCTGGTAATTTCAGATGTTCCTCTTTCAGCAAAGGCTCTTCCAGAAAGATCCTGAAGGTGTTCCCAGGCCAGATGAGATACCTAAACCCTTCAGAGTTCTGGATATACCACAGGGTCTCCTCCTCATGGTGCACAAAACCTCCAAAGGAAGTCCAGGAGGCACCAAAGCAGGTCTTTTAAACGTGAAGCAGCAGCGACAACTACGAGCTTCGAACAGATCTCTAATGCCACGCTCAGACTGGTTTTGCAGATCTCGAGAAACGTTAAATATTCTCTAAACCCCAGACATGCAAACACTACGAGACCAGAACATAACACAGCCGGACAAACTGGAGAACGTTGTGAGGATTCTTGTTCTGGAGGCGGCGTAGCACCGTACGTGGTCTCACTGGAAACAGATGGAAACAGAATGGAGGCTGTGGTGCAACAAGTTGTGCAGCGAGGAACAAACAGAAGCAGAAGACTGAACAACGAGTCTACGTGACAAAATGCAATTAACTCCCAGTTTTAGCATCTGTAGCTAATGTTAGCCTCAAGTGCTAGAATGTTAAGTAGCACTTGGCAACACCGTTTGCTGCTCCAGGCGGTGCTAATAATCCGCATGTAAGCATCAAACCTGTCACAGGAGATTATCGAGGCAGCCCTGATGAGTCTGAGAGCGTTCAGGAGGTTGAAACCAGATCTGCAAAGGCCCGAATATGACCCAATAATCTGTCCTGAACATTGGTTTAAGGTCGAGTTCAGACACTTCACAGAGGAAGCTCGATTCGGCTGCTTGTAGCCACAATTTCAACCTTTCACTCGTCTTATTTTCAAAACTATTCACCCTGATCTGCTGCTTTAACACCTTTCACTCGTCTTGTTTCAGGTTTTCTTCAAAATGCTGCTGCAGAGATTGATCCCATTCAGACAGGAAACGCACCGATACAAACGGTCGACAACCTGTTTTAAATATCAGAAAAAAACCTGCAATGAGATCAACATAAACACACACAACTCTGTTGTTTCACATGAGATTTCCACATTGTTTATTTCCGTCTCGCCGCTTTGAAGTGAAGATGACTCTGATGACAGCTGGCGGGAATCAGAAGGGAGACGTTTTTATTTTTGGTTCTTCCCACTCAGGTTGATTTTCTGCGAGTTGTTATTTCAGTCGACGCGGTTCAGATAAGAGTCACCTTCACTTGTAGCTGAGCTGAACCTAAATAAAGTGTTTTAGAGGGAATCTGGTTGGAAAATCAACTGAACTGTGCCTCTGATTCACTGATTTGTTCATGTAAAAATGAAAACTGTTGTATCTTAGTGCAAAGATTCTGTCTGTCTAACTGTATTTACGATACAGATCACTCAAAACCAGCATGAATCTCACTTTCTGCTATTTTAAAAGTCATCTCCACGACTTAGCAGCCAGCAAGGACGCAAAATGTTGAAAGAAACACCTGCAGAGGCAACTCAGGGAGGAGAAAAACACCGGTACGTTGTTTGTCCAGGCAGTACTTTTTAAAAAAAATTAATTACACAACCCACGAGGCGACCGCGGCACGCCGACACGCTGATATAATTGCAGACATGTTTACTCTGGCAGCGTTTGTGATTGAAAATAAGGCGGCGCAGGCATGGCAACGCTGCCAGTCACCAACACCTGCTCTGTTGGCAAAACAAGTCAAGACAGTTTACAGCGTCGACCTGCAGATCTGAGCAGGTGTGAAGAGATCCGCTGCAGACGCTCCCGAGTGTCCAAGTAAAATCTGAATAAGAGCACAAAGTCTGCTGCTGCTCTTTATTTCTATTACTGACAACAAATGCAATGAAAAGGCCAACGGTCTGACGCTTGTGCGCCGTCTCTGGCCGATCTGTAGCAAACAGGAGGAAATAGTTTGAAAAGGCATGTTTTCCTTAATGGATGTCGGGAATGACCTGCTCTACGACCCGACTCCGGATAAGCGGAAGAAAATGAATGGATGGATGTTTTCCTTAAAGAAAATGGACCTTTTATCAGAGCTAGAAAAGGTTAAAAACAGAAAAAAACCAAATATCTTCAACTTTCCGATGGTCGTGCAGTTGCATCAGAAAAAAAAAAAAAACTACAAATAAATTAAAAATTGTGATATTTTGTGTCTCATTCAAAAAAAACCTACACAGACAAATCATTTGCACAAGATCCTGTGAAAAACAAACAATGAGTTGCTTCTTGGTGCCACCGAGCCGCCGTGACAGACTCACTTGTGGGAGTTTTGGGCTGAACTGCAGGCGGTGTTCACACAAAGCAGAGACAAGTATGCAAACATAATAAAGAAGTCAAATATCTAACACATGTGGATGCTAGTTGTTTTTTCCAGGACCAGTAGCATCAGTTAGAAAACAATAAAATACGTTGATTCCAGGCTTCTTCCATTTTTGTAAAATAAATTCAACTTCTCTTCTTTTTTTCTTTTCCATTTCTTCATGCCATTATAACGGTTTTATTGCACTTTATTTACTTCTATTCATGGTTGTGCTGTTTCTACAGAGGTGCAGGACTGCATATTGCATTAACACAGAAAGGAAAATAAATTTGATGGATAAATAAATGCAGAATGGTTCAAAACAGTGAACAGAGGAGCAAGCTGTGACAACATGTCCAACAGTTTTCCACGTGTCCACAGATGACTCCGTTTTTACCCCTCAAATTTTTGTTAACCAATTATTCAAGAAATTCAACTTTTGCTTCTAATTTTCTTACAATGTGCAGAATTCTAGCTGTGTCGCACTGACCCAAGGACATTCTGAGTTCTCTCTTCTTCTAGTCGGGGTTGTTCTGGTTCCACAGAGCTGCAGGACTTCATTGTGCAGCGAAAACTTTGACAAAGAAAGTCCAGAAAATGCTTCAAGTTCAGAGGGTTAGCTAGGATCTGGTTTGATCAATAAGACAAATGGAATATTTTTAGTCTCTTGCTTTAAACCTTGGAGCTTCTGTCGCCCCCTTCTGGCAGTGGGTGTACTTACACCAACAATGTCAACCCATGCTGTAATTCTTCCTCACCAAGTAAGTTTCTTTTGCATCTTCAGCGCCACAACCGTTTGATACCTTAGATTTAAGTCTTTTGAATCAATAAACTCCACCATGCTTCCATCTGCTGCGACCGAATCCATATCCGATGCTTCGACTACCGCTACCGGTGCAACAGTACAGGATTTGGCCACAAAACCGAGTCTGAAAACTGTAAAACACCTGCAAAAAACCTTAATCTGCACAGTGAGAACTCACTGGGTTTGAATGCAACAGATGGTAAATGATATGTCAGAGCGCTGCACTCGAGCTGTAACTTTAAAATTAGGCTTGAATTCATCTTTCAGAGAGAATCTAGTGAAAAAACACCATCACAGTGTCTCTGATCATTTTCATGTCAAAGGGAAACGAAGACGGCGAATAAAAGAAGCCGCTTTGCTTTACAGAAAACAACAACAACAACATATTCAAAGCAAAGCTCACAGCTCCGAGGAACACAGTAACTAGACACTTGAGAGCTGGTGTCTGTCCAAAGTGCAGCCTGCATAAACACTCGGAGATAAAGCGGAGTTGTAAAGCGGCGGCTCGCTAACAGGACTCACGTGTTTGTCGGTCGACTGCGGCGGCAGCGAACTAATGAGCACCGGAGACTTGGAAGGGCTGCACAGCTCCGGAAAGGGGTTTGGGATGGCGGGAACGGAGGAGGACAGCGACGTGACGCCTTTCGACCTGGAAAAAAAATACCGTTAAATGAAGAACAAAGCCACAAACACACGATATACCATCAAAAGACAAGTCTGGTATGAGCCCAGTTTTCTTACTGTCAAGAAAACATCAATAATTTTATTCTAATAATGTGTGTTCTTGATATTGAAGGAATCACAAACTGTGGTTGACTTTGAGCATCCAGCCTCCACAAATACTCACAACAGCATCAAATGTGTGAAAACACTCCATCAAACGCGCGACTTACTGCAGTTTGAGTAACGTTTGCTAAAAAACTCACAAAACAGAACAACACATTTTGATGATTCCCTTCTTTTGTGACATATTACGGCCTTGCAAAGTTTATTAAAATGGGCGACACGAAAGCGCCACTGAAGTAAAGCGAAAACATGTCAGTCGCCCCCTAGTGGCTGGTTGTGATACTGGTCAGAAGTAGAGTTTATCCAAGTTAGTTAAAGCAGCATTCATCTACTTCAGTTTTTCTCTGTATTCTATATATATATATACAAAATGTTGACAGCTCGGGAGCTCTGGTTTGGTCTCCACCAACTCATGAGAAGAATAAAATCTGGTTCTTTAGCTGCTGAATGCTGCAATACATTTACCAGCTAGTCGGTAGAAACTGTGTGGATGGTACTGTGACTTTTTAGCTGCTCATTATTCCAGAAACACATTTCCATCTCTCATAAAGCACTTTAACACTTTCAAAACAACTCCATCACCTCAAGTGAACATAGAAAGTCAATCATTGAGTCAAAATCTCAATGTTTTCTTTAACTTTTTAGTTCATCAGTCGTACTTTTCAAGTTTCAAAAAACACCTCAAGTGGGCACAAAAACTTTTCTTTTTTCTTTCTTTTTTTTGCATAACTGGGGCAGTTCTTGGCAAAGCTTCTCCTGCATCTTTCACCTTTTCAGTTTATTTTTCTTGTCATTGTTCAAGAAACGTTTCCCATGAAGGCGATTAACTCTTTCTCCAAAAACCACCTTACATGAGCAGAGAAACTATTCTTTAGTAAATTTGGGGCAGTTTTGCTGAAGTTTTGCTGTTTTCTTCATGCTTTCGGTTGATCAGTCTTAGTATTCAATAAAGGCTTCTAAAGCCGCTCATTAACTCTTTCAGAAAATTCAGAAACCACTTCCAGTGACCACAGACACTTTTCTTTTTGCAAAATTCTGGACTTTTCCCCCCCCAAAATCTTGCTGTTTCCATTAACGTTTTGGTTGATCAGTCTCATTATTCGGTTTTCCAGTGAAGGCTACGGACTCTTCTCCAAAAAACTCTATTTTTTTGCAAAATTAGGGGACATTCTGTGTCAAAACTTTGCTGTTTTCATGATGCTATCTTGGTTTAAAGAGTCAAAAACCACTTCACTAGAGCATAAAAGTCTTTTTTTTGTGCAAAATTATGGACTTTTTCTTCAAAATGTTGCCATTTCCATCAGCTTTTCTCCTGCAATGCTTAAAATGTGCATAAAAATAAGTTATGGAATTTAGACTGACGGCTACAGTGTTGATTTTGGTCCATTTAACATCGATTAAAAACATAATCATGGAAAAATCTACAGTAATTTCAGCCTTATGCTAGTTTTTTTAACTGTTGCATGCTCACAGAGTGCACGTTGGGGAGAAAAAGAACTTAAATAATCAAAATCCAACAAGCTCTTTGCACATTTCTTGAACTTGTATTATCTTGTGGCTAATTGTTTTCCCTGCAGAAACACACATCAGGATGAATTAGGATTAGTTCTCAGGGAAAAAACTGCTGTCTTTGTCTTAATGCATCCATCAGCTGAAGGCAGAGGACACTCAGCAGCTCAGCAAAGGAGACCGGGAGTTAAATCAAACCACGGATCTCGGTGCCGACGGCTCCCAGCCCACTCTGCAACCACAGCTTGATCACCTGCGTCTTTAAGACTACGAGTATCGACGGTCTCGGTAGAAACCGGTCGCTTCCACAAACATCAGATGACTCGCAGCCTGTTGTTGAGTCACCGACTTGAGTCAACATCCACCTTCAGAAGCCCGATGAGTCATGGCCGCCGCGTGGACTGAATCACCGGTGAGCAACCTTATAGTGGTGGTTGTGTTTCCTGGTCCTACCTGTTTGAGGCGATGAGGATGGGCTGGGAGCGGCGGATGGACGGCGAGTCGCCCACCAGAGGAGCCAGAGTCAGAGTGGAGCCTCCGGACGCCTCCTTCCTGTCCGAGGCCTCGAACACTTCGGTCCAGGGACCTGCGACCTCCATCATGTTACCTGGAGGGGAAGCAGGAAGTCGCAGCGTCACAAGTCAGCTCACGACAAGTCGCCGCTACAGTGAAAGGCTGCTAATTGTCCTGTCGTTACCTTATTCTCATTCAAAACTTTCATGATCAGTCTTTAACATAAGGACTGAAGTCACACTTTACTTTACAGGTCCCACATTTCTAGAATTTTCTGGAAACTTTCCTTTTAATCACCCCAAAAATGAGCAATTTAGGTCATTCCACCTCAATTCAGCAAAATTCTAAAAACAGTTCCAGTCGACCGTCTCATATTTGTCTGATTTTTTTCCGTGCAAACACATATTATTAAGTGAAACATGTCAGGTTGTTGGACAGAGGGGTTATTGCACCGTTTTCTTCGCACCAAACTGGGGAGCAATGTTTGAAGAGCCATAACTTGAGAAATAATGTAGCTGGAGTCCTGATATTTGGCAGAACCATTGGTATGTACGTATGGTCTGAAATAGTGTAACTCTGCTTTGATAGAATAATACAAACCAGTTATATGATGGAGCAAATTTGATTTAAAAAAAAAATGGTTTCTTTGATTCCAATTTTCCACCAACTATAAAACCTTTGTTTTACACTCTAGGAGGCTGGAGGTTTTTTTTCCCCTGTGATTGGCACCAATAGGAGCTTTAAAAATGTAGAGTATGTTGCCACTTAATGAAAGAAAAAAAAAAGATAAAAATGGCTTTTTTGTTGATTTATGGCCAATATTCTAACATACATCGAGCATGTATGAAGGTAAAACCACTCCGCGATTGGATAGTAGGGCGTCAACAAGCAAAACATTCCTTGATATAACATCCAGCGTAATCTCAGCCTCTCTGGGTGAAAAATAAATCTTTTACGGTTGGTGTATAATATCAGAATAGACAGAAACATTCACATTTTTTAAACCAAATTGACACCATCACAGAGCTGGTTCGTGTTGTTCTATCGAAGCCAGTTATCGATTACAGGATACGAGTTGTTCGAGGCGAGAAAACAAGTTATTAATCTGACGTCAGCAGCCATCAGAGTTCACTAGAAAGCTTTTTTTTTTTGGTTACTCGCTGATTAAAGAGATTGCAGCAGATCGACAGGTTTTTCCTGCATAGAGGAATTTTTGGCAGCCACGAAAGACAGTTGTAAGAATTTGAATTAAAAATAGCAATTCAATCGTTTAACCAGTTTTGTTAGCTGGGATTTAATTCACTCAAGCATAATGAGTGTTTATACTCATCAAATGGTCAGAAATGTCAGTAAAATACACATATTTCTGTGGGAATACTGTGATGGACGTCGCAGCGTCACAACTCTGCTGCTGAGGTTTGACGTTCGTTCTGTTTCCGGCTGCAGCGAGCTCCAGTGAAATCCACATGCAAACTTTTACCGACGAGTTTGTTTAGACGAAGCTGAAGGAGTGTCCCGGGATACACAAATAATATTCATGGAAATTAACACTGAAGTGAAACGCACGTCAGTTTAAACGCAGAGCAGAGCGTTAAAATAACGTTTCATGTGTTACAGTTTGTCAGGATTACGTCAGATTTAGAAGTTTGGTTGCCTCAGTGTTTAGTGGATGATTAAACTCATCTGTAGAGGAAAATAACAAGAATTACAATCAGCTGGTGATATTTTTAAAACTAGATTAAACTTTATTGAACTCAGACAATGAAACGCAGCTGATTGAGTCAAAATGTAAGAAACATTCGAGGTGCAAATAATAATAATAACTAATAAAAGATGAACTGAAATGTTCTGTAGTAGTTCAAAGTTTGTGTTTGTGTTTTGGGGGCAACACCCAAATAGATTTATGAAATATTCTTCTTTCCTGATGCAGAATTGTAAATTTCGTCCTATTTTTAATCTCATCAATTAATCGATAACATCACCTGTAAAAACGGACATGAGGGCGTGTTGCTGATGTCAGTGTTTATAAATCAACAGACATGTTAGCAGTGAAAACAGCTGTTACATGGCCGTCACTGTGATGGAGGAACGTCGTCCTCGTAAACGACGCTCTGACAGAAAACCATTAAGCATCACACAAGTCTTTGTCATGATGCCTCTTTACCAGCTAAACTCCCAGAGCGCTCGTTGTTAGCCAAAATAAACAGCGAGCACTGCAGCTGGTCGCTACAGCATCAAACAGTAAGAGGCTCCACCCGGTGGAACAACCAGGTACTGCAGCTGGTCTACAACACATTCACTGATATGAATTTCCTTCATCGTCTGCTTTGATGATTAATATTTTTAAAAATTGGTTAAATTATTAACAGAATTAACTGGTCAACCGTGAACATCCCTAGTAGCAACAAACACCTTCATCACTTCTCATAATTAGTAGGAATTTTCTTTAAAAAATCTAATTTGCAGTTAAACACAAACGATTGCTTCTTAAATTATGAGGAAAGTTTCTCAGAAATAAAGCGTTTCCATCTTTAGCCTTTTACAACTTCATCTACTTTTCTCTTTCTTAAAATTTTACAGGATTTTTGCATTTTTTGCCAAGTATTTTGACAAAATCTAATCTCTAAAATCAGAAAAGAAAAAAAATATGCTAATCCCAATTTCCCAAAATGCAAAGTCTTCAGATGTTGTCGTTTATCTGACTCAACTCTAAAAATATTAAATGTATTATTACATAAGACAAATAAACACGGCAGATCATCGCAGAGGAAAAGCAACCAGTGAATAAACGACATCAAACAATTAAAAAAACATCTTCAACGATCTCAGCTCAGTAATGAAACAACCATTTGTTTCTGAGATATCAATGGAAAAACATCGAATAACAAACTTTTAAATTTTCGTTTTATTTACAAAATATTAAATGAATCGTTAATTACAGACTCATGAGATCACAATGGGTTTTCCTCCGTTTTCACGTTTGGCACCAAACTGGAGTTGCTGGTGATATTTTTAGATCTGCAGTCGATTGTCCGAAGCCAGTTTTACGTTCGCCATAAACAAAGAGGTTATGAGGCTGCAGCACATGACGCGCGTCAACCACCACGACGACGACAACAACAACAACAACACAATGAGTCACGCTGTCGTTTCTGGAAATAGACGTTTGGTGGCAGACGGCCAGGACTAAATCGGAACCTGAATTTCCACACAAACGCTGTAGTGTGAACACGACGCACACTTCCTGCAGTTCAAACGGGTCAAAGACACAAAACGACGAGTCGATGAGTCCGTTCAGATCGACGCCTGCTTTCTGCTGCTTTAAATGACCGTGATTAGATTAGTTTAATTTATTCTCATAATTTGGTTTTAGCTCTAAAGGTCAGGTTAAGCTTCTTGGATGTTTTAGCAAAGTGAGCTGCAATTACTAATCAATCAGCTGTTCTCTGTTTAATGATTCTCCAGTAATTAAACAGCTCGAGTGATTTTTAAAGGGAACAAATTCTCTCACCGCAGCTTCTTAAATGTGAATATTTTCTGTTTTCTTTCCTCCTTCATGACAGTAAACGGAATATTTGTGGACAAAACAAGACACTGGGAAAAAAAAACAAACACTGATTTACATTTTCAACTATTTTTTTCTCTTTTAGAAAATATGAGTTTACTACAAAATAGTCCATTTTGTTGGTTTTTTTAAATTTTATTTATTGTTTTTGTTTTATTCTTTTTAACCCTTTATGTACTTTAAAAAAAAAAAAAAGTTATTTATATACTAATTTATTTACTTACTTATTACATCTTTATTGTTTTTTGTTGTTTTTTTTCATTCCACTTGTTCTCTTTGCTTTTTGGGATTTGGTATTTTTTGTTCTTTTATGTTATTTTTTTCTATGTTAAACTTTATTTCTCCACTTTTGCCAGCGACTCTTCCTGAGTTTCCTTCTCTAATTTTTTGTCCCATCTGTGAGGCACTTTTAAAACTTGGTATTTAAAAAGGTGTTACTTAAAAAAAAAGAAGCTAACAATTAAAATTAATTATAATCAAATTCACTTCCCTTAGTTTAGATTTCATCATTTGCAAGTAAGTAAGTTTAAAAATAAACACAAAGGCAAAGATTAAATACAGATCTTCTAAATAAAAGCCCAGATATACTGAATTAAGCAACATTAACAGATAATGACGGTTAATTCAGTTTGATTCATTAACCTCAAAATCTCTTTTTCAGGCAGGAGACATTAATTCCAGATTAGTTTCATAAATTCAGGTCATTTAAAAGTCGATCAACAACAACAATGAGGGAAAAACTGAGTTTCAAACAGGACATTTCTTTTAAAAAAAAAAAGAAAGAAAAAAAGACTGTATTTAACATTTTGCAAAAGTTTCTGTGAAACTGCATCACAAAAGAGCATCTGTCAGTCAAACATGATCCCGTTTCAGGAAGAATCCGTCACATTTTGATTTCACGGCATCCCAGATCGTATAAAAGTGAACTGACGACTAAAACGTTTGCGTTTCTTTCGTGTAAAGCCGTCGTTGCCGTCACACGTCAGGAGGTTCATCAGGGTTCAGCGTTGTGCTTCAGGACATTTCAGTCAAACCACCAACCATCAGGAGGAAACCTGCTCCACCAGCCTTACGTCTAAACCACTGCTTCTATCCAAACTGTATAAGTTACTGTAGGACTCAGGACGGCTGTGAGATGATGATGATGATGTTGTTGGTCTGCACCTGTCGGGTTTGCTTCCATCCATCCATCATCTCTACACCTTAATCCTCACCAGGGTCATGGGGGGCTGGAGTCTATCCCAGCTGACTCAGGGTGAAGGCAGGTTCACCTGGACAGGTAACCAGTCTATCACAGGGCTACACTTAGAGACAGACAACCAAGCACACTCACATTCACACCTACGGACAATTTACAATCACCAATTAACCTCAACATGTTTCTGGACTGTGTGGGAGGAAGCTGGAGAACCCGGAGAGAACCCACACTGCACGGGGAGAACATGGAGACTCCACGCAGGAAGATCCCAGTGCCCCCACCGGTATGCCAACGAGCGACCTTCTTGCTGCGAGGCAACCAACTGAGCCACCATGCAGCCTGGAGTTTGTTTCATTTGGACTAAAAAGGTTCTGCAGTGTGGAGGTTCAGTGGTCGGTTTATTAGATAAATCTATCAGGACTCTAGTTTTACACATTTTACACTCTTCGTATTCAAATGTTTTCACCATAAATACCACGTAGGCGTTACCTTCTCTGTCCACTACCACACAGGTCGGTCATTTTACTCAATATTATGTGAAATTTTACAAAACCATTGCCCATCTTAATCCTTATACATGTTTTCTCCCCCTTTGTTAATGAGATTTTTGCAGATTTAAACACAGCAAAAATAGCATCAATCTGTGTATGAACAAAACAATTAATTATCATTTGTACAATTATCATTTTTTAATGTGGACAGTATTTGGTTTATGACCTGTTCTTTGTTTTTATTTAACAGTAATATGTATTCATACTTTTTCTGTCATTTTATTAGATGTTATCTGTTCATAAAACGAAACATCTGTGAAACGGTTAGAAAAAAATATTTTTCAGCCCTTAATATACACTTTAAAAAATAAATAAATAAAAGCAAATATCTGTACAATAATCATATTTTTGCCGATTTACAAACTGTAAAAGTAATTTTATAAACAAAAATTACTTTTTTTTACACATTCAACATCTAAACTAATAAACATTTATTGCAATTTTGCCATTTATTATCTATAATTTAACTAAATGGTAAAAATAACAGTAAAATATTCCAAAAAGATCACGTTTTACAGCGTAGGTGATTTCTAAAAATCTTCCCAGAACGCTGATATGTGCGAATGTGCAGAATGTTTTGAGCATTTCGACATTATTTGAAATTAATTCATGTATTACTGATGTAAAAAGACGCCACGTGCTCATTAAAATAAGACACGAAAGAGAATAAATCTTTCTGAGAGCCAAACTGAGATGCATTTCATTATATTTTGAATTGCTTGTGTTTTCTTTTACATAAATAAAAGACGTTTTTACTGCAAATTGATGCAGCAAATGGGCGAATTAGGTGTTTGATGCTGGAGAATTTCCCGTAGGAGGAAGCCAAGGCTCCCAAACAAAACCTGCGCGTTAAGAACTTGAACAGTGTCGGCGCTGTTGTGTGATTATCTGCATGCAGCAGGTGATGATCGGCGTCGGCAGGCTGCAGCTTCAGAAACAGACTCGGAGCTTTGATCAGACCAGGAGGAGGCAGTTCTGTCTGGCACTGAGTCGAGCCGAGTATTTTCTTTATTCTCCACACAACACACACACACACACACACACGGCAGTAACACAGCCCTGTTCAAACACACAGCACGCAGCAGTTAGCGGTTTAAAGTGGTTTCAAAGCGCCGTGTGCGAACAGGTGTAGCAGAAGAAAAAGCGCCCGAAAGCAACAAGCTGCCTGATCCAACCTGCACCGAGTCGCTCGGTTCGTCTGCTCGTCGTAATCCCACCGTTTGGTAAATAAGACGGAGGAAAATTATACAGAAGAGGACCAAAGTGACTCCTTCAAATGGTTTGCTTCACCAGAAAACGAGGAAAAACTACAAAACTAGTCACTTTACACACACATAAAACAAAGAAAAGCAGAAAATTCTCACATTTAATCAGCTTCAGACTGTTAACAATGTACTAAAAGTTACTGATTAATCAACTAATCGCAGTTAAAAGTGTTTTTTTTTTTAATACTGCAGCCCAATTTTCTTTCACTATACTTCACATTTTTTTTCTACAGTAGAGAGCAGTAATCTGAAAAACGCTGCAGCTAATGATTATTTTAATTACTGAATAATCTGGCAAATTTATTTTGAGAAGTTGACTAATTGTTGGGTCTATGAAGTGTCAGAAAATTGTGAAAAACACCTTTTACTAGCTCCCCAAGTCCAAAAATTCAAAGCTGTTTCCTTTAAAACAAGTAAATTTAAGAAGCTAAAATGAAACTACTGCTGCAGCTGATGATTATTTTTATTACTGATTAATTTGGCAATGATTTTCTTGACAAGTTGATTAATTGTTGGGTCCATTAAGTGTCAGAAAATTGTGGAAAAAAAGCCTTTTACTCGCTCCCATAGTCCAAAAATTCAAAGATATTTAATTCATGATAAGCGATTTTGAGAAGCTGAATTATGCTGTATGTTTTTAATGATAATTCAAAATGTCTTAATTAAATCCTGCCTGCGTCATTCATTATTTCAGTACGACTCACACAGTTTCCAGCAGTACGACTGTCTGAACTGGTTTCTGTGGGACAGAATACAAGCGTTCACCATGACATGCTTGTTTTATCTGACAAACAATTAACTACATTTGATTTAAAGTAATACAAAGGGGAGAAAAACTGCAAATTCGACAAATTTGTGCTTGATTTAAAGGCTAAAAAAATCCATAATTTCCATGTTTCAGCACCGAAGCTGCCTGATGACGGCTGAAACCAAAAGCTGCAGTAATCTGACTTATACGAGTCATGACAAAGGCCACTGATAAGACTCCTGCTCTATGTGGAGCAACTGAAACATTACAAAACACACATGCTGGGTGAAAACTGTCGTTATCAGACCGACTGCGTTTTACTGAGCGATTAGCAGAAATAACTGGAACATAAACTCACAAGTCCTACTTTAACACGCACAGCTTAGGCCAAGAAGTATTAGATCATGGTGACAGATGGAGCCTCTGATCATATAATAAGACCCTAATTAAGGGGAAATCAAAGCTAACACAGGGGAGCTGCAGGCAGAACTTCATATTGTAAGAAAATGACTTCTTAGAAAACCTTAATCCACTTCCTCAAATTAATTGACACTAAAACAGCAATAAATTTGGCTCTATGCTGGTGTGAATTATTACAATTTAGCAAGTTTACCTGAATGGTTAATCCTAAGAAATCTTGCATTCCTTTGACAACAATCGTCTCTTATCACATGAGTCAACAAAACGAGGCCAGCGGTACCAACTGCTGCTGCTGCTAATTAGGCCGAAAATCAATGCAAACCCAGGTGAGGTGTAGGCATAGAGCCGAACTCCATAGGGAAACTGTAAGAAAATCGCTCTTGTCTTTTAATCAAACCTTAATCCACCTATGCACACTTTTACTTAGTTGACAGTGAGGCAGTGATAAATTCGGCTAACTTCGGCTGAATTAATCTCTTTCTCTACATCTCTTTATCTCTCTCTCAGCACAACGCCAGAACTCCATAGTGAAATTGTAAGAAAATGATGGAACTGCTTTTATAAAACTTAAATATACTTCCTTACACGTTTAATTAGTTAAAATTACCACAGCAATAAATTCGGCTAACTTCTTCTTTTTATAATAACTATTTTTTTTAAGCACAACAGCCTCATGGTGGTATGAATGAATAAAATTTAACAGCTTTACTTATTCTTCTCTCCAAAAATGTTGCAGTACTTTGAAAGTTTCAGTTTCCTACCATACCTGTAAACAAAACGTGACCATCGGTATAAACTGGTGGCGCTAATCAAGCCTAAAATCAAAGCCAACACAGGTTAAATGTAAGCATTGGCGCCAAACTCCATAGTAAAATTGTAAGAAAATGACTCTTCTCTATTTTATAAAGCCTTAATCCACTTCAGCACACTTTTAATGAGTTGATATTAGGACAGTGATGAATTCGGCTAACTTCGGCTGACTTCCTTACTTTATACTAACTTTTTTTTTTCTAATCAAACTAGCAGCATAGCGGTGTGAATGAATACAATTTAGCTGCTGTACTTAAAACTTTTTTCAGAAATGTTGCAGTACTTTGGCAGTTTCAGTTTCTTATCATACCTGTACACAAAACGTGACCAGCGGTATAAACTGGTGGCGCTTATTAATCCTAAAATCAAAGCCAACACAGGTAAAATGTGAGCATTAGCGCCAAACTCCATAGTAAAAATGTAAGAAAATAACTCTTCTCTATTTTTATAAAGCCTTAATCCACTTCAGCACACTTTTAATACTTTTAATGAGTTGACCCTAGGACAGTGATGAATTCGGCTAACTTCGGCTGACTTCCTGTCTTGACATGAACTTTTATTCGGGGTTAAAATCACCTGCCTGCACCTGTTGGGACCAGCTAGCTCGTTAGCATCTCCTCGGACCTACCTGTGAACGGCGCGTCGTCGGTCGGCGGCATTCAGCTGTCAGCCATCGTGTCGCTTTCCTGATCTGATGCTGAGCTCCGTGTAGTTTTGTTTCCTGTTGTTGTTGTAATATGCAACGCGTGGCAAACAGCGCAGGATGCCGTGCCACCGCAGAGCGCCCACAGCGGTGTGTGCAGACAGCGGGGCGGAGGGAGGAGTCTGTCCGTCAGGTGTGCACGCTGCGCCCGCCCCCCTCCCTCACCGAGGCCGCCGCAGCCCAGACAGGTGTGTGCCTTCCGGGTTCATGTACTTCTGTGGCCTTCTCTGCCTTGCTTGGAACATCGCCTCCGAGGCAGCGACGTACAAAATGATCCATGCAGATTTAGAACAGACTCAACATATGTGATGCAAAAGCAAAACAGGCCCAAGAAAAAAAAAAAAAAGGTGAATTCAGGTGTAGTGGGACAAATTGTTCACAAATCTACCTTGAAGCATCCACACATGATGAGAAAATAGCACAAACAACACCCATGGACACTTATTTTTGGTTATTTTCACCCGTTTTTTGCATCTCTTGCTGCACTTTTAGTGTATTTTATGCCTCGTGGTTGTTTTGCATCATATTCTGACTGTTTTGTGTGTCTTTGCGTGTCTGTTTATGATTGTTCAGCATCTGTGTGACAGTTCTGCATCACCTTGTTTTCATTTATTGCATCTGTCTGTTGTGTTTGTGTCTATTTGTGGTTGTTGTGTGTCCACTTTTTCTGCTGTTTTGCATCACTGTGTCCTTATTTTGCACAGCAGTAAATGTGTGTCCTTTAATGTCTGTTTTGCATCTCTGTGATTGCTTTGCGTTACTTTGTAGTTGTTTGTTTTGTATCTATTTTTCTTTTTTGTGTATCTCAGTGTCTCCTGTGGATTCGTTTTGTGCTGTTTTGCATCACTCTGAATGTATTTTGTGCTTTTTCGAGGCGTTTTTTGTCTGAGTGGTTGTTTTGTGTCTCTTTTTTTGCTTCGTGGTCATTTTGTAATCAATCATTGTGGTTAATTTGTGTGTTTTTGGAGCTATTTTTGCACCTCTGTGGCCGTTTTGCATTTTTTCTTTTGTGCTTATTATGCATCCACATTGTACTGCTTTGTAGTTATTTTGCATCTTTTTGTAGCTTTGCGGTTGTTTTATATCAATTTGTGTTGGTTTTGTGTCTCTTGTGGTTTTTTGCATCACACCAGGACAGTGTTGTGCGTCTCTTTGGTCATTGTTTGCATTACTATGGTGGTCGTTTTTGCATCACATTGTCTATTTTTTATCTCCTTGTGGTCATTTACACCCTCTTTGTAGATAATTTATCATCTCTTTGTGTATTTAATGTCTCTGTTGCTTTGTGTTTCTTATTTGCTTTGCATCTCTTTGTGGGGGCTGCATGGTGGTCGGTGGTTAGCACCGTTAGCAGCCTCGTAGGTAGAAGGTCACCGGTTAACGTTCTGGTGAGGATCTTTCTGCGTGGAGTCTCCATGTTCTCCCCGTGCAGCGTGGGTTCTCTCCAGGTTCTCCAGCTTCCTCCCACACAGTCCAGAAACATGTTGAGGTTAACTGGTGAACCTGCCTTCACCCTGAGTCAGCTGGGATAGACTCCAGCCCCCCATGACCCTAGTGAGGACTAAGGTGTAGAGA
Organism: Stegastes partitus; assembly: GCF_000690725.1. Taxonomy (NCBI): domain Eukaryota; kingdom Metazoa; phylum Chordata; class Actinopteri; family Pomacentridae; genus Stegastes; species Stegastes partitus. Next base: position 158,498 of record NW_007578477.1, read on the forward strand.
TGATGGATGGATGGATGGATCCTTTTGTGGTCATTTTGTGTGTCGTTGTAGTCATGTGCTTCTTTTGTGTCTCTTTGTGCTGGTTTTGCATCACTGTGTACCTCATTAACATTTCTTTTGGGATTTTTTTTCTCTTTGTGGTCATTTTGTGTCTTGGCTTCGTCTTTTTTCCACTTTGTTATAGTCAAATAGTGATTGTACTTGTTTGTCTCTTTGTGGTAATTTCATTGGCTTCCAAATACGAAATATTAACTGCAAACTTCTCAGTCTCACTTTCCTTGCAGCTATTACCAGATAAATAGTTTTAATTAGTAACTGTGTTCAAGAAACCTTGTTTTGTTTTGCTCAGACTGGGACGAGCCAACATCAGTGTTGTCATTTAAAACAGAAACCAGCTGAGGAAGTGGAGCTGCACCTCTACGGTGGCTGTTTGTCTCCATCTAGAGGTGAAATCTGGAGACCAGCTTGTTTTTCTGAACTCAACAAGGTGAATTTTGACTAAAGTTTAACCAGCAGTTCAGTCTGAGTGAAATATTTACAGACAACTGAATCTGTGGTTCGGCTGTTTGTCCTTCGTGCCCTTAATATGAAAGTCACCACACATATCACTGCGTTCTTTGGTATTTCAGCTGTTTTCGTGGTATTTATTATGGAAACCTGCATGTTCTGTTTATTGTTCCTGCATTATAGATGCACTGAGGGCTGATGTGTTTTGTATAAATCTCATCCAAGGACAATAATTATGAGTTATGCAGCATTTTTCTTTTCAGCTGACACGTTCTTTTTCCTTTTAAGAATAAATTTTTTTTGCCATAAATTGGCATGTATCGTCCTCATTTTTCCTATTTTAATACAGAACATGGGTATGCATTTGAAAAATCTGGATTTTTCTGCACTCCACTGACAGAAGTTCATTATCTTCATGTCTTTGTATCATTCACCTGCTCTGTGCACTGAACTAGAACCAGTGAAACTGGTTTTAGTGACCAAAGCCACTTTAAAGGATCGATTACTCTCATATATTGCAGTTTTCCACCCATTAGAAAGTGATATCAGCGGGCGCCCGGATAGCTCGGCAGGCAGGGCGGGTGACCCATGTACAGGGGCTATAATCCCCGATGCAGCGGCTGCAGTTCGATTCCAGCCAGCGGCTCATTTGCTGCATGTCATTCCTCCACTCTCCTCCCCATGTTTCTCTGTCTATCTTCACTGTCACTATCATTAAAGGTGGAAAAGCCCCCAAAAAATATATCTAAAAAACACAAACAAAAAGTGTAACAGCAACTAAAATGGTTTAAATGACTATAAAAATGACAATATTTTCAAGATTATAGGGAATAATTTTTTTTACTTAATGTCTAAAATCTGTGTGTAAATCCTGTTAATTACGATGTGAACAAGGACTGTAGACTTATCAAACACATCTCCAGAAGCAGCTGCCAATATTGTTGTGACTGTACGGTCTGATGTACCTGCTCAGGTGTTACAGCTTCACAGAATGACTGGATCAGAAGAGTTTCCACTGAGTTTCCAGGTTCTTCTGCTCCTGTGGGCTTCGTCCTGTATCTGTGCTGGCTGGTTAGGTTCAGTTTTTCCTCACAGAGAAGCACACATGTGAACATGCATCGACTCTTTGCTTTCTGCTTTGGTGTTTCTGTGGAACTCTGTCTTGATTTTAGCCAAAATGCAGCCGTTGGACTCGTCCAACTCAGAGGGTTTAAACATTTAATGTAACGTTTGCGACCTCATTTTTATTATTTTCTTATTCTGTTTGAGTTTTTGTTTTCACTCCAATTTTACCCTTAATCTATCTCTCTCTATGTTAATGATAGATATCTTATTTATTGAATATTTATGTCATTTTATTTCATCTGTTTTCCTAAATTCTTTATTCCATAGCCAACAACAATGGTATCTGGTAAATGGTATTTACAGAGACTGGATAGGATTTTGTGACCTCTGCTACATTTTCAAGATAAAAGCTCAGAGACCTTGACCTGATGTGAAATATGCTGGCTTTCCAGAATAAACGTATTCATGTGAATTATACCTTGTGTATAAATATGTCAGGATGTATGGAGCTGCATTGGCACACTCAAAATGTGTTCAGAAATGTTCCAGTTATTATTATTATTACTATTATTACAATAATCATGAAATAAACCCCTTTATTGTATTTATCTTAAAAGAAAAAAGAAGAAAATATTTCAAGATGAATACTAGTTTTATGTTAAACATTCTTGGCCCTGTTTGTATGTTTGAACAGTTTGGAGAAAACTTTGCAGATTATTGTTTCAAAAAAAATAATCAAAATTGTAAAATTGTCTGTATTTATAATCTGACATGTATGTTGCATTGGAACATACACAATAAAAAAAAGTTTTGTTCTTTTTTATCAAGTTTGTATTGTGCACCCTGAGCATTTCTTTTGGGGTATTTTTTTTCTTTGTGGTCATTTTATGTCCTTTTTGTAGTAATTTTGTATGTTTTTGTGTCTCAACTTCGTCCTTTTTCCACTTTTATATACAATAAGGGAAAAATATCAAAATCTGGCAACTAAATCGTTACCAAACAATTTCTTCACCAATATGTTTGTAAAGGTGTAATAACATGCCTTAAAATGTTGAAGTTCAACTCCCGTGGGAAACCCTGAAAAAAACCTGCTCAAGTTAGGGTACCGATAAACGATTGACGAAAAATAGGTTTTTGAAAAATTGGGCATTTTTTTAAGTGTACATGCATGTTCAGGTTACATACACTGTGTAGCAAATAGAAATAATGTTGGTAATCCTAACTGATCTAAACCAGGAAAAGTTTAGTCTGGTTTAATGTCAGACAGTGAGAGTCTTTTTGTAACGTGTATGTAAACTTCTGGTTTCAGCTGGGCGGCTACACAGCGCTGTTACTGAACCTGTGTTCTGGGTGGGTCACGGACAGCTGGTCAAAATTCAATGATTTATAATGTGCGTCTCAGGTTGGACTTATTTTTTATTTTGAAAAAACATTTATTTTGACAGGCATGGTAACCATAGTTTGTTTGACGTTCATTTTAAGTTTGTGTTGATGTTGGGACGCAAGATGGCAAAGCGCAAATATGATCCGCAGTATTTAAAATGTTGATTTTCATACTAGCGCTGCAAGGTGGCGCAGTTGGTTAGCACTGTTGCCTTGCAGCACTGGAATCTTTCTGCGTGGAGTCTCCATGTTCTCCCCGTGCAGCGTGGGTTCTCTCCAGGTTCTCCGGCTTCCTCCCACAGTGGAGTTGAGGTTAACTGGTGATTCTAAATTGTCCGTAGGTGTGAATGTGAGCCTCTAAGTGTGGCCCTGCGATGGACTGGTTACCTGTCCAGGTGTCCCCTGCCTTCACCTTGAGTCAGCTGTGACTGCAACCCCCCATGACCCTAGTGAGGACTGAGCGGTGCATAGATAATGGGTGGATGGATGGATGGATGGATGTTTTGTTCTGCTCTGCTCAGACTGGGATTACCAGAATTAAATGTTGTCATGAAAAAAAAGAATAATTTTTTGTGGATATATATTAAATTGATATTAAATTCTATATATTCTTAAAGAACATACACATTGCTATTATGCGGAGCATCTTACCCTGGTTTACCCTGGATTGTTGTGACAAGAAAAGTTTGTTGTTGTAACTAGAAAAGTTTATTTTAGGAGCGTGATAAGTTTGTTTGCAATTAATATGTGAAAAATCAGTTTTGATGACAGTAAGTTTTACATGTTGTAACATGACTCTGGTGTGTTTTTCTTTCTGCCTTCGTACAGAGAACATGAAGTCCTCACATGTCAGCAACCTGACCAACAACATCAACACGCCTCGAAAGCTGCGCCGCCTTTGGGCGTTCCTCGTAAACTACAACTTCTACTGATGTCGTCTAAGGTGGCTGCTTTAATTTAGTGTTAGTTGAGGAAATGCTGGTGCGATTTATACTGTTTTTATGTGAACGTATACTTTTAAGAAATCCGGCACATGTATGTCTCATTTTAATCCGGTAAAATAATGTTTAATATCCGCCTGTAAATAATCAGTGACCGAGTTTTACTACTTTTGTGTCAGAGCGCGAAGGCATCAACGGTCGGGTCTGGCTCCCATGATGCATCAGTCCTCAGTTGGACGCTGGCTGGAGAGCTGCACACACCGGAGTTCAGCTTCGTTTTTCTGCTGTTTTTTTCTTTTCTCGCCGTCGTTAGAGAAGCTATGGAGAGCGACTGTACGGATTAACGTGCCTTCAACGCACAGACACCGAGTTTACAACATTTTAAGGAGGATAACGCTTGTTTTTCTGGGACCTTAATGGCAAGTTAGCCTGTTTCGGTAAGGAAGCTAGCTGTGGAACACACCGAGCTAGTTAGCGTCCGCTGCTAATGGCTCATTTAGGTTTCAGGTAACTGACAGGGTCGTGTTTTAATGCTTTTTTAAATGTAACTGCCTGTGGTGTTGTGGTTTTCGCATCTTATTCTTGTTGTATGTGTGTAATATTAGGTTGTCAAATGGTTCGTGTCGAGATTGAACGTGTAAAAACGCCCAAATCACAAGCTAAAGAGTGTTGTGGCAACTTCAGAAAATCAACATGATGTCTACAGCTCGTTTAAATCAACAACCAAAGCTCTTTACCACTGAGAAACTAGGCTGGCATTACGAATTTATCTTAGAAGTTTACATATGAAGGTTTAGAACCTGTAATATTTAGTTAATACAAATTAACCTGGCTAATTAAGTAGGTTAAGACCGTCAATGATGTTCTATATTAAATACTAATTACCTTAGCAGATTAATAAATTTAAGTTAAAACCCTATAATATTATATATTGTCCAGACTTACCTGTCAAATTGAAAAGTTGAGGTTAATACTTTATTTTATACAAAACAAATCGACCGGACTACCTTAAATACTAAGTACACCACAATATTACATATAAAATACAAGTTGCCTTTAATAATTTAAATATTATGGTGAAGGACCTGTAATAGTTTACTTAACACAAAATAACCTGGCTAAAAGTGCAGATTCAGTGTATTTCAGATTTACCTGACTAACCTGAAGACCCTGTAGTATTACATATTAAATACTAATTACTTTAATAAATGTAAATATTTAAGTTAAGACGCTCTCTCTCTCTCTCTCTGTATATATATATATATATATATATGTATGTATAGTACAAATTTACCCATCAAATTGAAAAGTTGTGGTGAATAGCTTGTATTATTTTATACAAGACAAATCAGCCTGACTACCTTAAATACTAAGTACTAATTTAAATATTAAGACCATGCAGTGTTATATGAAATGTAAATGCAGAGAGGAAAAGCTGCCCTTTAACAGCCAGAGAGCTCAGGGAATAAGCAAAGGCTGAACAATTAATCAGTGTCAAATCTGAAAAAAAAAAAAAAAAAGCAATTTGAAATAATGCACTCAGCAAATCTCATCGTAAGATTTCTGTTTATGCGTCTGAACCACGGTTCATACTGTCGTGTCAATGGTTTTACGAAGTTCAGGCTGTCCTCGTTGTGCTGTTGCTAGTATCTTGTGTGGTAATGATGAATAAGTCACAAATCTGTCAAAAAAATCACAATTACATCATTTTTATTCCCAAATTGTTTTTTCCTGTAGCATTCAGCCTTGACTTGTTCAGGTGCGCGTAATGAAGAGGCTGAAAAGATTAGCAGAGATAAACAGACAGACGACAAACAGATAAAGACTGGATAGGTTGATGGGATCAGTAGCTGCAGATTCAGATCCAGAAAAAGACTGCAGAGAGGTACTGGAATACTAGAGGACTTATAAATGCATAAATACATGGAAGAAGCACAAAAAAACGGACATATAATGACGTGCAAACAAATATATGAACAGGATAGCCAAGATAAAGCATACTAGCTGCATTAAAAACAGACGTAGCACCATAAAAAACAAAAAAGTAAAACAGAAAACTAAGTAAAACCAGCCAAGTTTAAAAAGACACGAGAAGTAGACATGACTAGGGCAGCCTCATGAAGAAATAAATGCAACAGAAACAAAGGTAAGACGGTAAAAGAGCCGAACTGCAACCACCCAAACTGCTCTTTGGTTTCAAACTGTGAGTGACTCAGTTCAAGTGATTGTAGAGATCAGAAATGCATTCAGACTGGTTGGCTTAAAGTGAAACTATGATGACAAACTGGCGGCAGTGGCACCGCGCGAGTGCAAACGCTTAGCACCACTTGGCTACTAATTTGTAAAGCAAACCTATTTTCGGGAGCAGCTTGGCGCTAACAGGTATTTGAAGCGAGCTTATGTGGCTGTAGTCGTGTGGGGGAATCAGTGTGGCTCGCTGTTCAGACCATGATTTGTTCTTCCAGAGGGCTGTTCAGATTGAGGAAGTTAGTTTTGAAGCGTTTTCAGCCACTTCCCTGCAGACGGCCTCTTTAATCAGGACCTCACATGACTCACTTTGAGTGCGGTTACTCACACAAACCCTGAAATTGCAGATATGCCACACAATCCAGTCTTGTGACGGAAAATGTAATGATAACATGAGATGAAGAAGATGAAAAGCATTTTCCTTGTTGTCACATGCCTTGTCCGTCTGGACGCGCTCGCTCTGTACATCTTGTTTATCATCTTATATGTTGAATGTGATGTCTGCAGTGGTGCGTTTGAAGCTCACTGTCAGTGCGTTGTTTTTGTGTTTCAGCGTGCCATGTGGGAGTGAACCGTCCCAGGAGGTGCCATGTTAGCCACACAGACGCCAGAGATGCCACCTGAGGCTAAAGATGTCAAACAGGTAGAATCTCAAGCGTGTTTCCTCTGCGCAGAGATCTTTTCTGCCTTCACTTCTGCCTGGTTGTTTTCTCTTTCACGCTTGGATTGACTTTAGTGGCTCCTTGAATGGATTTTTGCTTGACAGAGTTCAGTTGTGACATTGAAGTGTCATGTGTTGTAATGTTGCTGGTGAAACTGTGCTCAGCGTTACACCACCGTCAACCCTGCACTCGGTGATCTTTTGGCTTGCATGCGTTTGTGATGTAGAGTTTTGTTACGACAGGGTTTAGTTGGATGCTCTTTGGAGAGGCAAGAGAAGATGTTGGGTTAAAGGCAAAACAGCAGCTGCAGGAAAGAATAAGCGTGATAAGTGTTAATGGATCCTTAAGGATATAAGTATCTGGAACCCCAACTAGTCAGTCAAAGCTGATGAAGCCTCTTGGACGAGAGGTGAAATGTCTTGAAGGAACTCAAGCAAGTCCAGCTGCTACGATTAAACTACGAGAACAACCATGAGCTGGATGACTGAGAATCTTCACAGACAAAGAATAAGAGCAAGCTTTAGCCTGTGTTAGATTGAACAATACATCAAATGACATATAAACATTGTAATGCGCTAATAAACACTGAATAAACTGATTTAACTGTAATTCTGTGCAGCTCACAGAAAAGCAGACAAGCTCACAGTCTGACCTGACACGAGATCCCGATCAGTTCTGTCTCCATGTTAAAAATAATTTATTCTTGTAAGTCATTAATGTCGTTACTGGTGCTGTGTGACGTCTGTAAATGTGTGCAGCTCTTCCTCTCCTGTCTGCAGGTATTAAATACACTGAAAAGCAGCAAACTAAATCCTGTTAATCAAAACCTGGATTACACAAACTCTGAAAAGCCTCATTAATCTGAGCTGCTGCACACCGTCTTCATCGCACTACAGTGTCATTTTTAGGGACGTCTCAGTTTGTCATTGACGTGACATTGACGGTCTTTGTTCCTTGTGATGCTTTTGGACCAATATTGTTGGTGAAAGGTGGACAAAAAAAAGACTTCCTCAAATCACTTCACGCAGCTTTAATTGAACTGTGGTCTGGTACGTGTCTTTCTGTTAACGTGACTGCAGGCAGTTCAGACTTGTGTCGTGTTCAGAGTGGAACAGGAATGTTATCAGTGAGATCGTCATCGCAGCTTTTACAGGGAAACAAGAACAGTGTGTCAACAGATTAAATCAACCATCGACTATATTAAAAATTGATCAACTGATACGACTGATTTCTTTAAGTAAAAAGTCAGAATTCTCTGACTCCAGCTTCCTAAATGTGAATATTTTCTGGTTTCTTTCCTCCTCTGTGACACTAAACTGAATATCTGTGAGTTGTGAACAAAACAAGACGGCATTTGTTTTAACCATTTTGTAGATTAATTAAAAAAAACAATGAACAGATCAATTTGCAGTGAAAATAGCCGTTAGTTGGAGCCCTGCTTCGCTCTCGGTTTGTCGTAAGTTTAGCTTTTACAGACAGTTCAGATCATGCTGATGAGGAATTAGCTCTGTAGACTTTAGTTTACTCAGAAGCTCAAATCCTGCCAAGTGAAGCACAGCAGAAGAGTCTTTAGTGCTCATTGTCAAGAACTTTTAAACTTTCAAGTGTTGCTCAAAAAAAAAAAAAAAAAAAAACTTTTATTCTGCAACCTGTTGCAGAATGTAGGTTTGCCGCTTTTACGTTCAAGTTCCATTTCTTTCCATATCAGCTGACAGTAAGCCTCATGTGACAGGTAATCGACAGGCCGTGTTTCATAACAGCCTCTGACCTCCATCTACCTTTTCTTCATCACGCTGTCAGTTGGAATGCAGAAGGTCCAGCCTGCCATCTCAGCAGCACATTACAACGTGTCACGTCTTATGTGTGCTGGCGAGCAGAGGAAGTGTTTCCAGTTTGCCAGCGTGCTTCTCATCAGAAGCTCTTGTTTAAAGCAGAAATGAGGAAGCTCATTTTATTCTCCTCTTCCCGTACTGTCCCGTAGATTAAGGAGAAGTTGGCTCAGTCCCTCAAGGCCCTGCAGAAACGATACGTGACGTCGGACGCGGTGGTCACCAGTGAAGATGGAGACGCTAACCTCCTCTGCTGCGCCCTGGAGGCCATCTTCATCCACGGGATCAAGACCAAGTTCATCCGCTCAGAGGCCGGAGGTCGAAACAGGAAAGGGGACAGAGGAGGCCTCCCTCAGCCTTTTTTCTGGAGCCTCCTCAAGACCGTCACGCACCGGTAAGGTAGAGCAACGGCACACTGAGGTGGTAAAAAGAGTGAATGCGCTTCATTGGAGAAGGAAAATTTTACTTGCATAACAATCAGCTGGTTCTTTCGTTGTTTTCGTCTCCAGTCAACATGAAAAGCGGCTGATAGCAATGAAGGTTTAATGACAACTTTCCTGACTGAAAACAATTCCTAAAGAGCATTTTTCTCTCTAAATGCCAAAGTTTTGTTTGTTTTTTCCTCTTTTTCTAGTTTTTTTGCAGTTAGCAAGCAACTGTTGGGGTTTGCGCCAGTATCCATTCTACCGTACTATATTGTACTCCAGAAAAATAAAAAACAAAGCATTTCCTAATACATAGTTAGCCAAATGCAGAACATAAAAAAAATACTCAGACGTCCTACGACTTTGCAGTGTGTAAACCAGCGTGTATTTTTTGGCCTTTGTGACCCACAATCATCTGTACAGTTTAGTCCCGATTGAAAACAATTCCTAAAGACCATTGTTCTCTTGTAAACGCCAGAATGTTGTTTGTTCTTTCTTCTGTGAGGTTTTGCGGTGGTTTGCAAACAGCTGGTTTTGTTTCCGGCTTCTTCTACTCTGTCTATTACAGCCATGTAGCCAATAGCGCCACCTACTGATACCTATATCCTCGTGTATTTGCTCCAAAGCAGTTCATGGAAGCAAAACTGAGTCACATCTTCTTTATGTTGCTTTTTTGCTGCAATTCAAAGGTTCGCTTCAGTTGTGCAGTTTTATGAAAGCATTTCTGCTGTTAAAGCTGAAATAATTAGTTGTCCAGCAAAAAGTGCCACGACAACTCCCATCTCCAGTCATTCAAGCAAAAAGTACAAACCTTTACTGATTGCACCTTATCTGTCAGTCACTGTTTGGTGCTTTCTGTTGCCACGTATGATTGCTAACTCAAGATCTTTGAGATTTCGATTGTTGATCAGACATAACTCTCTATGAAAAGGACATGACGATGTTTTCATGGAGCGAAACAGTAAATATATTTAGGAAATGACCGTCAGTTTAATGGTTTATAATTCTGTGAAAGCTCAATATCAAGTGTCTCTCTGTTGATTCTCCAGTGACGTGATCACCGAGCTGGAGAAGATCAGCTTCGTGGGCACCGACGTGGGTCGCTGCCGGGCCTGGCTGCGTCTCGCCCTCAACCACGGCCTCCTCGAGTGCTACCTGGCGTCGCTGTTCCGGGAAGACTCCAAGCTGAGGGCCCACTACCAGCCCAGTGCCTTGCTCCTGAACGCTGAGGAGCGAGAGGTCCTGCTCAGCTACCTCCAGGGTCTGGCCTCGCTCACCTTCAGCCTGTCTTACAAGTCGGCCGTCCTCAACGAATGGACCACCACGCCTCTGGCCCTGGCCGGACTCTGCCCACTGGCCCAGGCCGACCACCTGGACCTGCCCCTCAACGGAGGAGACCATCCCACCTCCAGGCCCATCTGTAAGGAGCTCTGGGACACGGCGTCTCAGTCGTCGGGCTCGTCGGACGCGTTGGATGTGCAGAGAGGCTGCCCTGTGTCACTGGGGAGGGGCTCCGGTGTGCTTCAGTCAGGCAGGACTGCGATGCACTCGTCTAATTTAAGCCTGGACACCACCGGTTCCTCTCAGCTGTCCTCCAGCCTCAGCTCCGATAGTCTTCTGCAGGGGCAGGACCCTCGCAGCCCGACAGGGGAGCAGTGGTCTTCATGTGACCTGGACACACCCATTAACGTCAGCACCAAGAGGCCACAGAAAGAGTACGTCGTGCTTCATGTATTTCATTTTCCCTGATGTATAAAAAAATCTATCAAAAGGACAATATTGACCCAAAAAGTTTGACGTATCTTCTCTGTTTGGGCCTTCTGGTGTCCAGATCCTATTAAAAACAGCTCAGCGTGCCACACCGCTGCCCTGGTTGATGTGTTGCTTCGTTCCCATGAACACACACACAGTTGTAGTTCTGAGTTAATCCCACTACTCACCAGAGCACCAAATGTGTATTAATCCCAGACTGGAAATGCTCCTACGCTTCTCCTGTTTCAGTCATGTTTGCTTGTCCAGCTGTTTTAAGAGATTACTGGGCCCTTGACTGAAAAAAATGTTGGTTTTTAAATGGATTTGCACCAGGAAACATTAATAAATAAACTTTAGGCCTCTGAATCTGAAGCAGTTTTAGGGCGTTTCTGCAGAAGTTCAGTTTGCGGTTTTCTGCTGTCAGATTAGAAAAATTGAATTCAGTTCTTCAAAGGTATTAAAAAGTCTTAAATTTCATTTGAAGTAACTTCAATCTTTAAATACGGCTTTGTTTTGTTTTGTTTGAGGCGTTGCAGATGCATCAACTACAAGCTAGCAGCGGTTTTATGCAGCAGGATGGGTTTTTTTAATTTCTTTTTGTGGAGTTAGCTGCTGCTAATTTAATTTAATCTCGATCCCTCAGTTTGTTTCCGTACTTGTCTCCTCTGTGCTGTTTAAACACAACCTGCACGTCAGCCAGTTGTTTGTCACATTTTTGCCACACGACTGTTGAGCGCAGCTGAGTCGGTCATGGCTTCTGGCGAGCACTGAATTTTATCGTTTTTTAGCAAGGATCTTGTGAAATATCAAAGCTTTAACTGAAGATTTGGTTATTTTTCCTGACAGTATGTTATGCATTATGAGTTCAGTGAGTGTCTGAAAGTTGAGAATGAGGTTCTTGTTTTTACAGTTTACAGTTTTAATGATGTTTTTAAAAAAAGTCTTTGATGGTAACATGTCTTTGAAATGCTCAGTGCGTTTGGTGTTTACGGGGTTAAACTGTGTAAAACAGTTAATGATAAACGTGTCTTTCTTGTGATCTGTGTCTGCAGCTTGCTGACTGATTTCCGGGAGAGCGGCCACTGCAGCCAAGACTCCATGCGTGAAGACTCGTTTGTCTCCAGCACCGGCCCCGACCAGTTCTCAGAAAACGCCATTTTCAGCGGCTCCGACAGCGAGATCCAGGGTCCCGCCACACCGTCCCAAGACCCCGCGGACCTGCTCCTAAGTTCAGATTCAGAGCCTCAGCCGACAACGCCCGAGCTGCTGTCATCTGACGAGCCTCCTGAAGTCTGCAACAGCGCCTCCCCTGAGCCGCCCCCAGACATGCTGTCCTCGGTCGGCGAACCTGCGGAGGAAATGCCCGCCACCGGTGTTCAGGAGAGCAGCGAGCCAATCCAGGAAGAGAAGCAAGCTGAGAAGAACAGCTCAGAAGCTCCAGCACATCAAGCTGCACGGCGCTCTACAAGCATCCTGAGCAGGGAGCTGTCCTCAGACTCACTGTCTGTAAGTATCTGCAGGAAGTAGCTCCAACCACAGATAAGCAAAGCTGCAAATACTACCAGGCTGCAGCCACACTGACACGTTTTCATTTTATAATGCACATTTTACAGCTTTCCTTCTCACTACTCTGGAATTAAAGCACCCCTGAGACAGAGACTTTCAGAAACACTGATGATTAGAGCTTAAGAATGAAGGGACCTCATTTAGATTTTGTTTTTTCTAACAGATATTGTGATTTGATTTGCCTCAGTCAAGCCTCGGCGTGTTTGTCACAGAAGGAGGTTAAAAGGAATTTATAAAACCACTGAAACAACTGCCTGAACTCAGATGCTCTCTGTGACATTTATCATAATTTCCGGCCTTCGCGATTTGCTGCTTGTGTTGTTTTCCAATTATGCGATTCAATTTGGAGATCATTTGTTCAGCCCTGATGCTGACCCTGTTTCAGTTTGTTCTTTTTGCCACAATTATTCCATCGTCACATAAAGAGAATTAAATGCTAAAAACACTGCTACTGTGGAAGCACTTGGTTTAAGCTAATATGGTCTGACTCTATTAATATCAGACTTCCAAGGTTCGTTTTTTCTTGTACGAAAGTCCACCACACGAGTTTCACACCACAACACTGTCATTGTGTAAGATATGCACGACAGCAGACTGCTCAAGCCTCATTTTAATGTTGTATAGAGTTTTGAATACATTTTTTTTAAACAGTTTTGGGCTGTAGATTCCCACGTTCACTAAGAAGGTGCATTTTGTGTCGAGGTTCAAACACCCGGCTGACTGTTGGTTTAAAACAGACCTGAGAACTTGTGAGTCTGTTCACTTTTCGTTGGTTTTTACAGAGTGAAGATAAAATCTCAAAGTGTGTCGTTAAAGAAGTCTAAGGCTTCTTTTTAAAGCATAACTTTTGCAGTGTTTACATCGAGCTTTCACTCTACTCCGGCCTTTCAGGACTCCTCAAATAGAGACCTATGGACCCCGTTTCAGTTTGAAACCTTCAGGCTCGCATTTTAGTCTGGACAGGCGTAACGTTACGCTTCTGGAAATGATAATGCAGATGCACATTTTCGCTTTCCGATCGGTCCTAACTGTCAACAACTTGTTGTTCTCCGATTCTCCAAACGTCTGAGTGTTTCCCAGAAGAACTCAGTCCCGATTAGCAGCAGCTCGTGTACGGAGATTATTTATGAAATGTGTGACGTAAGACGCTTGTCATTTGTGTTTTATTTTGAAATCAAAAGTTCCTGTCTTATACCTTATTCTGTCAGCTCATAAAAGCTCTGATTCGTGTGGATTTTATCAAGAGACATTTAGAATTGTTCCTGATTTGGTTTTTTGGGCTTTCACGCTGAGGAAATGACAAACGGGGTGTGTCGCCAGCGTGTCACGGTGGAAAATCAACACAAGCTTTTCAGTAATTCATGGAAAACGGTGGCTTGTGGCTGGTATTTTTTCTTCTCTTTTCGCCGCTCAAGGAGATCATGAGTGGTCACGTTGGTCTCGCTGCGTTAGAGAGATTTTCCTCGCTGCTGTAATGGACTGTCAGAATAACGCTGCCAAGCAGGTCAGAAGTGAAGCTACTCCTGTGGCAGAGCGTTGTGGATAAATCAAAGTACGGAAAGTCAACTCTCCTGCACCGTCAAACACCCAGCGTGAAGATTAGAGCCTGTGCTAACGTGATGTTTAAACAGGAACAGCTGCAGGAAATGTATCCCCCAGATAGGTGACCCATGTTGTTGTTGCCACACGACGGCAAATCTGTCAAAATTATCCAAGACTGATGGATTTATGCTTCTGTTTCCGCGAACTTTAACACAGAATGAGGTCGTTATTTATGGTTTCCAAAAGCTTGTTCGCCGCTAAGACACATGATTGAACAGGAAGCATGTTTTCCACAAGCATAACTCAGCACTGTCACATATTCCTGGTGTGAAACTCGTGCTCGTCAGCGAAAGCGTTTTTAACCTCTGACATTTTCCGCAGCACTCGCACTCGTGGATCTCCGAGGACGACATCTACAAGCCTCACCTGGAGGAGGTTTCCGACAGCGACGAAGCGCCTCCCGCTGCTCCCGCGGCCGAGATCAAGGCCTCCCAGTCGCCTCCCAGCGTGGTCCATCGCAGGCAGATAGGTATTCCACACTGTCCCTGTGTTTTCAGTGTAAAACGTCATGAAACCGCACAGTTACAAGAGTTTAAAGTCGTCTCGCTGAAAGTTGGACCAGATGGAGCTGTCACATCAATCGACTATTAGTTTTGCAATTTTTCAAGCAAAAATAGTCTTTTAGCTTCTCAAATGAGACGATTTCTTGCTTTTCTATGGGAAATATTATTGCAAATTGAGTTTTAGGCCTTCACCCTGACCCAGCTGAGACAGACTCCAGCCCTCCCGCGACCCTAGTGAGGATTAAGCGGTGTATAGATGATGGATGGACGGACATCTCTGGAGGCAACAAATGCATGAAAGCACTGAGTTTGTGGTAGCTTCATTAGCACGAAGCTCATGCTGTTTAGGTTTTTAAGTAGGGCTAATTTCTGGGCGAATTGCTGACAAATATATATCCAGATATTCAGTTGTTCGGGTCCAGCCCTATTTTTAAGTTAAACATATTATGTTGATTAAAAGCTGTAATGTGGTCAGAGATGCTTTAGAAACTCTAAAGCACCCGTCTTTGCTCCATAAGACAACATCAAGTAACGTCTTTGTCAGTGTGGAGCCAAAAAAAAGTAAAAAAGGTGTATAAAAATCGGTTTTAGTCATAAAAGAACAAGAGGACGACACTAAAAACAGTTAAATATTGTTAAAGATGAGCCAGGTTAAGAAAAGAATCATTGCTTACAAAGAAAAACTGGTTCATTAAATGGAAATAAATGATTGTTTTGTAATTTTATGCTCCAAACAGAAGGTTGTTTAATTTCACCTTTGACTCAGTCATCATGTTCTAAATAATTAACCACCGTCGTGTAGAATCAGTGTTTCATGCATTCATATTTACATGACTGAATATCTAAATCCATGGAATCCTTAACTTCTGCGAAATTACAAGAACATCTGTTAATTTCTGTTTGTTTGTTTGAGATACTGATGAATTTACGTAAATCCATCAAAAAAATAGTTTTTTGTTTTTTTGGGGGCATTTTTTGGGGGACGGAATTAACATTGTCAGCAATTTTTATCATAATACAAAACCAATAAAAATGAAATTTAGATCAAATAAGATGGTTTGATTCATCACACAGGAAAAAGACACTAATGTGTAAACGTCACCAGTGACATACGTTTCAAATGAGTCGTCTTTAGCATTCGTTGAGAATTAAATCATCTCAGCAGAGCCTGAGACAAACTTCAATGTTTTCTAATCAATAATTATCGTCAAGTTAAAGTAAGAAGTGTCTCTAGATAAGTGTGGTGCAGCTCCAGGGTTCTGTATTTCACCAAACAAACACTATAAAGGTTATTTTCCTGCTGGTTGTTTAGGTGTTTTTTTGTCGGTTTTGGACTTTTAGTTGAACAATTTGTGACATTTAAAAGACGTCACCTTGAACTTTTTTTTTTTTGTCTTTACTGCGTTTTGACATTTCACAACAGAAATCATATATTCAGCAGATGAGTCGCAGGGTTTTTCCCGCATTTCCTTTTTTCTGTTTCCCCCCAGAGAGGCTTTAGCCGACACCAAAGCAAAATCCCCAAAATGATGAGAATTAAGAATAGTAATAGTTCATTTTTTTAGAAGGTTTTGTTGATTAAGGTTTCGTTTACTCAAGGAAACTCCACTTACGAGATGCAGTCAGACTGTTGTCCAGTGATGACACAGTCTGGGTTTTCAAGACTAGTTTACATTCAGCGCTACTCGTCAAAACGCTTACATCCTTGTTTACTTGCTCGCGGGCTTGTTTGCTGTATTTACTGGTGCCTTTCTCTGTTTATTCACACATTACTACAACAAATAGGTCAACAGAAAAGCCAACGGCAGCAGTGAACAAGAACAAACCAAAGCCCTTCCAGAGGTCGACAGGTAGCGTCACAGTGACCACACCTGGGATTTAATAGACAAGTGACACGAGACAGAAAAATGCTGCAGCGCCGGAAACTGGAATGAGACTTGAAGCACACCTGACGCTGAGTTATGCCATCAGGTTTCAGTATCAGAAAACAAGTTAGTGTTCCTTCGACTGTGAGCTCTTTGTTGTCATTACCTATAAAAGATCTCACTCGTCATTTAGCCGTCTCACCAGTCAGTGTGTCTCTTATTCACCCATGGAGACAATAGATGCTCATCAGGCTCTTTAACGACGACATTTACTGCACTTTCCGAAACCCAAGCTGGGCGTCATTTGCTTCTGTCACTTTTTGACTCGCTGTCGTCTAAAATTTCACCGAAACACAAAAGTCCTGCACGTCTACGGAAACAGCACAACCATAGCTGGAAGGAGAGAGACCAGTTACAGAGTCATACATCATCAGAATCTAAAGAGAAAGTTGACTTTCTTTAAAGTTTTATTTTACAAAACCAAAAAAAAAACTGAATCAACATGTAAAGCATTTTGGTTGCACAGTGCCCCCCAGCTGTTATCAATATTGGAAACTAACTGGTGGCTCTAAGTATGACAGATATTTTAGTTTTTTTAATTGTGTGTATAAACAGTTCAGCTGAAAAGTCCCAGAGTTTCTGTCAAGTCGCTGTTGCTCACAGCTGAGTCACTAAAGGTTGCACAGTGCACAGGGAGCACAGACGTTTGAGTTGTTTTTACCGAATCTGTTTAGAGCAAACTGTTTTTTGTTTAATTTTTAAATAAGACGTGTAGCATCAAGTGATTTTAATGAAATATCCCGATTTTAAGCTTTCTGTAAGAGAATGCACGTCACGGATGAATAGTTCAAGGACCGTTGGAAAGCAGAAACCGCAGCATGTCCTTAAATGGATTTCTTTTTGACTTCATGCCTTTAAATCTTGGTTTTGGGGTTCAGTGGGTTCAGTTACTGCTGTTTTATGCAAGTAAATGTTGAATTAAACTGTTGTGAAGGTGTGGATTGTCTTCACGCGCTTCCATGTCTGTCAGCTCTGTAGTTTAAACTCATACTAACAGTGATGTAAATGGTACGTTATTGGCTTTATTTTAACTTGAACAGAGACCACAGATGCAAATAAGCTGCCAGCTGACTTTGACGCTGTTACTTTTATTTGTCTCTGCAAGAATAATAATCATGATAATAATAAGAAGCCTTTCAGCGGTTGGACTTTCTTCCTCAAAATAAAAATTTATCAGAGATCATGTAAAATAATTTATGCCGACATTTTTTTTTTTTAACCTGTTTGATATCTTTGTCTGATTCCTGTTTGTTCACTTCCTGTTACCTGTGTCCGTCTGTCCGTCAGGTCTGTCCAACCCTTTCCGAGGGCTGCTGAAGCTCGGCCACCTGGAGCGGCGAGGCGCGATGGGAATATGGCGCGACTATTACTGCGAGCTGTCGCCCTTCGAGTTCCGGCTTTACCTCAACGCCGAGGAGAGGACGTGCCAAGAGAACTGCTCGCTGCTGCGCTGCGAGGACGCTCGCATCACCTCGTCCGAGGGCCGCTTCGAGTTGGCGTTTCCCGGGAAGCGAGTTTACCTCAGAGCAGCGAATCGAGGCGAAGCCGAGGACTGGGTGGACCGGATCATGGAGGCCGTCAACAAGTGCCGACCAGCAGCATCTCGAATAGATGAGCAGTGGGAGGTTCTGCAGCCCTCTGGTGAGAACGGGGTGGACGATCGCCTGGTTTCTTCTCCGTCCTCGGCTCCCTCCAGCCCCGAGAGAAGCTTGACTTCCTCCGACATGAACGGAGGACCGGAGGCGCCTCCTCTGCAGGAGTTCGACTGGACTCGGACTGCCGATTTGGAAACAGATGCCATCAAAGAGGCAGTTTTGTACTTCTCTACAGATCCCGAGGCTCGCACGTGGTCACCTCTGGTCTTCTCTCTGTCCTTGGAGGCCTTAAAAGGTTTCCGGGTTCAAGATGGAAGGAAGCTGTTGCGTCTGACGCACCCCATCGAGGGCATCCGAGACGTAGTTCCCGACGTCTCCCTGGGAGGACCGGCCTTCTTCAAGCTCCTGACCGTCAGGGAGACGCTCAGACTTCGGGCGGAGAACACAGAGGAGGCTCGGTCCTGGAGGGCTTTGATCCGAGGAGCTCTGGACTCGTACCTGGAGAGCGGGGAGGACGGACCGGCTGAAGCACATCCAGGAATGTCTGGAAACCTCCACAGACTGGTGCAGCACAGACTGAAGGAGGACGGAGCTCTCCTGGTTCATCTTTGCACGGTTCCCTCAGAGAAAGGACTGGACACGCAGAACTTCAAATGTGCAGGTAAGACGTGAGATGTTAAAGGGGACGTTCACAATTTAAGATTGTCCGGTGTCCATACATACAGCTGAAACCAGAAGTTTATGTTCACCGTATTAAAAGACACATAAGCTTTTTTTCTCACTGACATCAAATCAGACTAAACATTTCCTGTTTCAGGTCAGTCAGGATTACCGACATTATTTCTATTTGCTAAACGCCAGAATAATGAGAGAGAGAATTTTTTGTAACATTCAGCAGATTTTTCACACATTAAAATTTGAGGCTGTTTGAAGTTCAGCTTCTCAGGTACTTTTAAAGATTAAAAACCTGAAATTCTCTTTATATTTTGATATTTCTTGTCATGTCATTTATTCAGAGCCTGCGATATTAAACAAGTAGATCAAATCGTCTTTGCTTATGAGTTTGTTTGTGAGTGAGTTGAAATACGACAAAAATTAAGCTGCCATTAAAGTCCCTTCTTTGAGCTTATGTTACCAAAAAAATTGCTCATGCAAAGATCAACTACTGTTAATTTCTGAACCATATGTAGCTGCAGGTCCTGTTCATTTTGGACTTTTATCTTTAATAATTCCTGAGGTATTGTCACCTAAACATGGTCTTAAATTTTTATGCGTGAAAAGTGGGTCTATAGCCATTTTTAATTTATTAAAATATATATATATATATTTACCTCAGAGAGTGTTTGCTATATGAAGCTAAAACTCCAGAAATATCTTACATATTAATCTTTTATGTGAGAAAAATTTCCAGACAAATCAGAGATGATAGAGCAGAAATTGTTCTTTTTTTTTAAATGTCATTGGTAGCAATGGGGACAAAACCCAGTCGTGTGTCTGAGCTTTTAAAGCTTATCTGACGGTCATGTGAGGCTTCTGCACTTTAAACGTACCAAGTTCATGTTTTTAGCGTCAAGTTCCCCGTTTGTGTCACCGTGGCTTCACACAAGGGGAAACATTTAGAGGGAGTTTCACATTAAAACGAGTGTTACCACAGAAAATATTCATTTAATCTAACAAAGTCAGACTGCCTCATGCTAATTTTATAGACAGTTTTTAGTTTTAGTTTAGTTTGACTGTAAAATTTTCCCCTTTTCCCCTAAGAAGGTGTTTGTAGTGACTGTGTGTAAATAGCCGCCTGACTTCTCCTTAAAACTGACCTAAAAATGTGAGTTAATCTGGTTTTTGATAGTGTGATTTTTGATATTTGTTAGCTGGAAAAGAGACCGCTGGCGTCCTGTGTGTGTAGACTAAAAAATCTAATCTCAGTTTAGTCAGCTTATATCACACCAACTCTTCAACCAATCAGCTGGGCGCTAGAACAATATTCAGCAAGTTATCAGTAGACGAACTAAATGTGCACCGAGCAACTCGTCTAAATAGCATCTAATAGCAGCGTGTTAAATCATCTGAACCTGGTTGTTTTCTGCTGACATGATCAGAACCGACTCGGAGCAGAGCAGCTGCACACATTCATATGATTTCTGAAAATAAATTGATCACATGAAAGCACAAAGCAGCCCCGACACAAACAAAGACGACACAGAAAACCACAATTTTGTGCGACGTGCTGCGAGTTTAGCGAGCATTTATTATCTGGAGAACAATAGCCGCTCATTGATTTCCCTTTGCCGCCAGATTACAGTAAACGTTAGCAAACTGTGGCTGAATTGTTCCTATTTTCATGCAGGAACAGAAGAGAATTTCCCTTCTTGTCTAATACCGGTTTAATTATCTAATGTTATCACAGTTTGCTGTCTCAGTCGTCTTCTGCGTGCTACTTTCGGACTGTCGAGTCTTAAGTGTTGGTGAGTCTGGTGGGTTTCAGGACTGTGTGTGAGTTTCTTCCTGCTTCTTCAACAGGTTGTCCTCAGCAGATCGGCCCGTCGCTGGGCAGGTCCAGGCTGTGCGAGTTCTCGGGCCAGTACTACTGCGAGTCCTGCCACGGCGGGGAAACCTCCGTCATCCCGTCTCGCATGGTGCACAACTGGGACCTCACGCAGCGAGAGGTACGCTTCGCTTCATCGCTACGCCCATGTGGACAGGCGCCGTGCTGCTGAGATATCAAACAGTGTCTTCAGTGAAACCGGGAGGCTTCAGGAACTCATTAAACTGTTTGTTTACGAGTCTTCTGGAGCAGTAAACATGCACAAAATGTGTTTTCTTATGCGATGTTTTGGTTCCAGGTGTTTATTTTACTACACTTTAAATGCTAATTGTGGCTTATTTATATGTATAATCCCTCATTTGTATATTTAAACATCAAACTTGTAATAGAAGTAGTATTTTCCTGGACAGAAGCAATCAATCTAGTCTAGTTTCCAGTAAGGGTGTGTGCTATTTTTTTAATGCATATCTTTAAACATGTTTTTCTTCCTCCTCTGAGCCAGAAATCAATTCTTCGGCAGAATTCATGCGTACCAAACTTTCCCGTTCAGTTCCAGTCCATGCTCTGAGGGTTTTTACACGCGGTCATCATGGCTGCGCTTTATTTATAATCACGACAGGGAAATTAGATTTTTTCTCCTGGTTGCTGACAGGATTTTCTGATTCATGGAGTGATGAATGAAGATAAACAAGAATTTTGAAGCTGGATTCAATGCAAATTAAAGCACATTTAGATGAAAAAAAAACTTCATTTGTATATTTAAACATACATTTTACAACTTTGAATACAAAAACAATATTTGTCTTCGTAGGTTTTATTGTAATATCTGATCTCTGAGGTGTTTCATCCTGACTGGTTTCCAGTTAGAATGTGTGGTATTCTATTCTCTGGTATTGGGGTTTGTTCAAATATCTGCCATCGCGTCGTTTTATTCAATCACTACAGTGAACGTTTTTTCCTGGATGTATTTTCTGGGGAAATGTCATATCTAACATCTTTGGTGTGACCCTGTACTTAGTGGTTTCCAGTCAGAATATGAGACTTTTTAATGAGCGTGTTCTCACAGCCTCGGTCAGAAATCTCCACTTCAGCAGCACCGACTGACAACAAACTCTCCAGGTTTATTCCTGTCTGTATTCTGAAGGTCTTGTTCCAGCATCACTCAGTGTCTGATTCATAGAACATTTTATTCACAACATCATGGGAGTTGACTGTATGATCTGATTCATGAAGTCATGAAAGGAGAATTCCAAAATCCCCACTGAAAAGAAAAGAATGAAAAGAATTTTAGCACATTTAGCGAGACAATAACGCTTTCTTATATTTGTACATAATTTTCTTGACCTAAGTAATCAGCTGGAGGAGCTTCATGGTGATCGTTGGGCATAAAGACAGCAAAACACACCTGAACCTCTAAACAAACATGAAGAGAGACGGATCAGACGAATGAGTCAGGATTAAATACCTGGTGATGCTGTCGGACTGGAAGCTCCACACTGTGTCTTTACCTCTGCTGCCATAGATGCTTTTAATTTTTACCAGTGCGTCTCAAGAACTGGTTTTGCATGTTCTGGTTCCGCCTCTGTTCACGAACACGCCTCATTTTGTTCGTCCAGGTGTCTAAAAAGGCCATCCAGCTGTTGGATCAGGTCCAGCAGGAGCCTCTGCTCAACCTGGAGCAGCTGAACCCGGAGCTGGTGAAGCACTCGGAGTGCATGGCTCAGATCCACAGTCTGAGGGAGAGGCTCCGTCTGCTGGGCGACTACCTGCTCACCTGTCGCAGCGGCGCCTGCAAGAGTCTGCAGGCCAGGTGGGCTTGTCCTGCTCCTGTCACGTCTTAACTCGCTGTTTACCTAAACAGAGCAGCCACATGACGCAGAATGTCCTGGATTACGTATTTACAGAAGCTTCCCAACCCGCAGGTGTTGCTGTATGTTTAGGATAGATTTTAGGATTCTGTTTTTGTCCTGATTATACTTTAATGTTTTTCTTTACGGCCTCGAGGCTCTCAGATCATTTTACCGCAGAAACCAGGTCGGCTGAATCGTTGACCTCTTTTTAGTCTCCTCTCTAGACCTTTACTGGTTTTATTAGAGTTTTTATTTCCTTTAAACAGTCAGTTATTGGTCTAAATCATGTTTTTATGTCTTCTAACACTTGGTGGGTTTTATTACACCACGTTGTGTTTTTATCTGTGTGTTAAGAATTCTGATTGTTGCCTTTTAAAGTCTTCTTCTTCTTCTATATAGTATTATTATTATTATTTTTATTAATAACCACCACTACCGATATTGGGAAGCGATATTTTACTTTTTATATTTTTAATTTTCTGACATGTTTTATTTTGCTGCCGTACAAAGTTTTCTGAATCTTTCTTCTTCTTCTATTTATTTATTATTATTATTGTAAATCCTGGAGAAAAACCTTTCACTACATTTTTAATTCAAAGTTTTCCTGCTCGTCTCCTCTCTGCTCTGTGTAAACACTGCCTGCAGTTCATCCTCAAAGTTTCCTGAACTTTTTTGTCACATAACTGTTGATCACAGTCAGGACTTCACAGCTGCACAGAGGAGCTCAGAGTTTTTAGTTTTCTGCAGAATCTGTTTCAAGCAAACTGTGTTTTGTTTTTGAATGAGACATGAAGATGAAAGTGATTTTGGTGAACCATCTTGATTTTAAGGTTCAGTTTTCTGTCTGAACATCACGTCACAGTGCAAAGTTTACAAGTTGACAGTTCCTAGAGCTGATCAGTGGAGTCATTTTTAAATATTTTTCAGAAGCACAACATGCCTTTTACCCCACTGGAGGGTAAAACAGGGTTTCTGTGCTTTAATATTCACTCATTCTCGGCCACATTGTTTTTTACTGACTTTCTATAATTCTTTTGTTCTCAGGCTTCAGTGAAACTGCTGTAAAGTTGTATGAATGCTGTAAAGCTCGGCTAATTCTTCTGTATTGTTTCATTTTATTCCTTTGTTCTTCCAGGATGGGCCAGAGGACCTACCTGATGGAGTCCAGCCACCTGTACAGCGTCATGGACCTGCGACAGGTATCCTCCTGGCTCCACTGTGTTTCTCCACTCACCTGCCTCTTTGAAACACCTGACTGTGTGTGTTTTTGCAGATAGCGGAGGGCCAGTACGCCGCCTTCCTGCTCACGCTGCTGGACTACGCCTCCAACCACGTGTTCCACTGCGACCTCTGCACCCAGCGAGGCTTCATCTGTCAGATCTGCCACTCCAGCGACATCATCTTCCCCTTCCAGTTCGGCAGCACCACCAGGTGCGTTTTCACAACTCTGGTCTCACCTTCATCACCTCAGTCGATGATTGGTGATCAAGGAGGTGTGAAACCGATGTGTGTTTGTGGGTATAATGAAAGTCTTGGTATCAAACTTCAGGATAATCAGCTTCATCCAAACGTCTTTATGTCTTTACACGGCGTCGCACATGTTTACGAGTCTCGTTGTGGCTTTGAATCCTGCCGTACACACCGATAATAATAACAATGATAATAATAATAATAATCATAATCATAATAACAATAATCAAGTCCTTCTATTACAATTCTAATACAGTTGAAACCAGAAGTTTACATACATCGTATAAAAAGACACATAAGCTTTTTATTTCAAATCCGACTAAACTTTTCCTGTTTCGCTCAGTTAGGAGACAATATTCACAGCGTATAGAGAAAAGGGATGCAGCGATGGATCAAACTTATACGTACGCACTCGTGTTTTGAGGTAAAACAGAAAAGAAATACAGAACATTAAACTGCTTTTTTTTTTATTACTCCCTCCTTTTTTATATTTACTGCTGTTTGTTTTACTGAACAGATCGTAGCTGCTTCAAAAGTCCGTCAACGCTGCGACATTTACTGAATAAATCCGAATAAATATTCTCTTAAGTGATTGAAAAATAATAAAGTAAAAATCAGTTAAGCTGCAGCTTTCAGAGACGACAAACTGCTGTTCTTGTTTTAGCTTCACATTCAAACTGCGCTACACAAATACTGGCTGGAATAAAACGTACTTCATATCTTCAACACGCACACAGAATATATAAAACTAACAGATAATAATTGAAGTAGGTTTGCAGTAAAGTGGTTGGACCGATGACGAAGTCGTCTTTGTTCTGAGCCTCGCTAACAGACTCAGATTGGCTGCAGCTTCTTTGTCTTTCTAATCAGCGGGACTCGTTACTGGGTGGAGGAGTGTTAGCGTTTAGCTTTTAGCTTCTTATCAGCCTTGATCTTTGCAAACAGACTCCAGCTGTTGAGCTTCTCTCTTTAAACGTGGCTGGTGCTAAACGCTGCGTCTTCCTCCGACCGGTCGCTGTGTGAGCTGAGGTTTTACCGTTTGTGAAAGAAGAAATACTTCAGATCGTCTGTCTCACCTGAAAGTTTCAGAGTTGGAATTTCCTCTATCGAAGATTTAGAGAATAAAAAAAACAGTCAAGCAAAGAAATAACGCGACGGCACAAGTTGTTGCCACGATTTCCTTTTTGTGTTCAACTTTTTTCTTTTGTTATTCGTATTCAAAGCATTTATGCCGCGATAAAAATCAACCTTCACCACTAAAACAAAGATTTCTCAGAGATATCGTGAATATAATCAGTGTTTTTGTTGCGTCATCACAGTTTGCAGCATCGTTGTTTGAAATCCTCTCGACCTTTTCTGCAGCGCATGTAGCAGAGCACCAAGTCAAGTTTGGTCTTCACAATAAGCTGCTGGCTGGTTTGTGAAATTAATTATCTGGAGCGTTTCCCTTCTCAGTATTAGTCTGACATGTACACATACAGGACATCGGCTAAAGTGTTGCTCCCTTTATTCTATAAAGTCTGTGTCGACCCCAGAAGCCCAACATTTCTACTCTCCTCTAGTAGGTTACATCACACGCAGCGCGCTAACGAGGGATTTACTCACTCGTCTGTCCATGCAGGAGATAAAACAGACGCATGAATTAAAACCAGCAGGTTGAATTTAATAACACTCAGTTTCTCAACAACAATAATAGAAACGTTTCCTGCTGCAGGTTGTTTTTGCTCAGAGTTACGTCACAATTAATTATTAGCTCGTCTTCATTTAATGTTCCCGTCTTGAATATTTACAGCAAGAGTGCGATCAGAGTCATTAGACTCAAGCTGTTTAGTGACATCAGTCAGATTGTAAATGGATTAAGATGTTAATATCGGCAACAATCACACATTTTCCCTTAAAACGCCCTAAACCTTGATGTTTGTCTGCATCGAGGACGTTTGTCGTTTAAACGCGTCCTTGTGTCTCCATCAGGTGTAAAGACTGCAAAGCTGTGTTCCATCTGTCCTGTAAGACGGCCGGCCTCCCCTGTCCTCGCTGCCAGCGGATGAAGAGATACCTGGAGAGGGACCTGCAGGACTGAGCCGGCCTCCAGCAGAAACACCGTTTAGCTTTTTCACATGAAGTCTAACCTCAAGTGCAATTAGGAGCGTTTAAAAACCTGCAGGAGGCTGCAGCAGCTTCGCTCTGTAACGAGACGCACGGCGGCCAAATGTTACTGACTTTAATACCTCCGAGTTCTGATTCAGCCACGGCATCCAGACGTCTTCATGCTCCTCTTCTTCTTCACGTTTACCTGAAGCGCCTGACGTTACAGTCAGGAGTCGGCCGTGTTTCCATGAAGCGTTTTCATGCACGTTTAGAAGCTTCTGCTCTGTTTCTAGAAGGAGTTAATGCTCTTTCATGGCTGATGGAAACAACCGTCTAACATCATGTCTGACATCAGGTCGTTGTTTTCCGCTGACGTGAAACAAAAATCCCAACTTTTCTGATGGAGAATAATTCCACAACATCAGATTTCTCTCATAGTTGCCAAAGTTCTTTTTTTGTTTTTCTTCTTCTTTTGTGTTTTTTTTCCTCCATCTTCCTCTGCACGTAGCCCACAGCGCCACCTTCAGACGACACTACGCAGCCGAGTTTATTCACTCCGAAGACGATTCGCTTCAAATTTTCATGAGAGTTTCATGGAAACGCGGCTCGCGGCGGAGAGAGTTTTGCGTAACGTTCCTGCAAAAAAAAAGAAAAGAAAGAAATACTGAGAACAGCACTTGAAATGTTGGACTTAGCAGATTCCTTAATCGTGCCTTCTGTTTACTTTGAGCTTTACACGAGTTCCTCTGCACGCGTCTCTACCGCAGGACAAGAAACGACACGGATGCATCAGACTTAGTGTAAATATGAAGACTTTGTGGAATGTTTCTCTTTGTACGTGTTTTTTTTTAAAAGGCGTGATTCAGAGCTTCAGAGAATAAATAATGTTTGCTGCTTGTGTGCCGAGTCACACTGACATTAAATCATTAACTGAAGGAAATTAATAATGATCCTGTGGCTTAAAGAAGATTTTTTTTTGAGGGGAATTTATTGCATCTCACAGCGGTTCTGAAGTCACGACTTATTTTGCACATTTGCACTCAGCGACGACTGTTAAAAGACACAAACGAGCCCCGACGCTAACGAAGCCACGTTCAGTTTCCATCTTTCTCCATTTTTATTTTCATTTTCAGTTAGTTCAACTAACAAGATTGTTTTTTTTTATTTAGCAGAATCTACAGAGAATAAAAATCCTCTACGAGTTGGTTTTGATATAAGTGCAGAACATATCACGTCAGAATCCTGCAGAGCTGTTGCTCCTGGTTTGTATTTATTTCATGTCATTGTGTACGATGTGTATTGAAATAAATGTGGGCGTGTTGCATTCTGCTCTCCTTTTATTTGTCGCACCTCAACCGTCTGAACCGTCCTCGTATTAGTTTTTAAACCTGCCTTTAAGGACTCAGAAAACTAGAGAATAAATAAACTTTTATCTCAGATTAGGTCAAAAAGAACCTGTGTAAATAACTAAATGTCATAAAAATACTTTACATGTTGACTCAGTGCTTATATTTACTATATTTTTGTCCTAAAACCCTGTTTACGTTCCTACTTGGCCGTACATTTGAAGTGAATGCACAGATCTCTGCAGCCTGAGTCGATGGATAAAGTGAGTTTCTCTGTTTTAGGATGAAATTCTTTCTTTGCGTCTCACAAAAAGTGCTTGAAATCCTGTAAAGTACCAGTAATTTACCCAAATACTGTGCTTCAGTTAACAATTGAGGTGTTTGTACTCGAGTATTCTGATGCTCCTTCGTCCTCTGCTGCATTTTAGAGGGAAGTGTTAGATTGTCACGTTTCAGATGAATAAATGGCTGATTGTTGAGTCCATTGTTTGTTGTTATCCAGAGCAGTGCAAAGATCCACATTTCAAACAGGAAGACTAAACCTTCAACATGTAATGGAGTATTTTTACTTCACCGTATCGGTACTTTTGCACACGTGGAAGAGTCTGAATAGTTGATCCACTGCTGTCTAAACCTGGAACAACCCGTTAACATCATCATAATGCTGCAGATGTACTTCAGCTCCTTTAGTTTGATTTTAATTAAACACACTTTTTTAAACTTCACTATACATTAAAGTAAAATGCAAAAAAAAACATCCAGGTGACATCAGCTTTATATCACTGATGCTTCAATCTGCTTTAAAAGCATCATTTCACTGCTTTTTTTTTCCTTGCTTTTTTTTTTTTTTAGCTGCAACTAGTCATTATTTCCCACGATACAGAGGAAATCTATTATCTGCTCCATCATATGTTGTGGTGAGAGAAGAGCTACAGAAAGTTGCGCAACCTGCTCAGCATCTCCTGCAGAAGGACCTCCTGCTGGCTGCTGCTCAGAGGTTCTCCTCACAAGCAGCTCAAACCAAACTGCTTAATAAAGAAAACGCAGAAAATCGTCACATTTAAGACTCTGAAATCATCAAATGTGGCTTTTTGTTGACTTTTCTGACACCGAACCTCTACATCTTGGTGTCAGCACTGAAGTGTGTCCTGTCACTGATGGACACCTCGTTCCTCTGAAGGTTCAACCTGAGAGACGCGCAGCTTTTAAAGCGCAGCTGGATCCAATCACAGCACCGACCGGCTCCGAGTGAAACCCTCCGCCAGCAGCAGCCTCGTCAGTGTCTCCGGTGTGTCAGGAGTCCGCTTGTGTGTCTGAATTTCACTTCATTTCGTGCAAACTGCAGGAAACTCCTCCATAGATGCAGTTTTAAAGCCTCCCGCTGTGTCTGTGCGCCACAAGCTGCCGCCGGCGGTAATGAGGGGATCAGCTGCTGGAGGAGGAACTTGAGGACAGCAGCCAGAAAAACACGTTTCTCAGACTGCCGGCTGCAGCTCGGAGCCGCCGCCGGAGAACCGTGTGTCAGCGGGTGGTTTCTACACCGGAGCCCCGGGATGGAGGAGAGCCGGCTGGAGAGGAGCAACCACACCGCGTTCATCCGCCGCGACGCGCTGTACGTGTGGGGAGGCTACCAGGTGAGCCGCGCGTAAAGACACCTGGGCAGGTAGACGAGCCCGGAGCTGCGTCACGACACCGACACGGAGCTCCGCAGCGGCCATTGTCTGCCTGTCAGGGTCGTTGTGGTTTATTACATCTCGAGAAGGAGCAGATGAAAGTCATTGAACAGCAGATAGAGCGCATGTGTTGGTTTATACACAGAAATCAGCCTGTTTTTTGTTCCCTAGTTTAATAAACGACGTTTCTTTTGCAGTAATTTAATCTTTTTCTGTTTTTGATGGTGTTCTTTCAGATTTCTGGATAATTTGGAGGATGCAGGATGTTGTGGGTTTAGTGGCACGTTTCTTAATTTTTAAGCTGAAATCAACCTGCAAACAACTTTTTCATTTTTCATTTTTTTTTGCAGTAATTTTACCTTTTGATGAGTTTTTGTTGGTTCTCCTTCAGATTTGTGGATAAGTTGGAGGTTGCAGTGTGTGGTGGCTTTGGAGCACACGTTTCTTCATTTTTTAAGCTGAATTAAACCAATTTATGCAAAAAAAAATCCGACTTTTATGGTCATTTGTTTGTTGATTTCAGTTTGAATTTATGGATGTTTCAGTGTGTGTTGGGTTTAGAGTGCACACACAAAAAACTACTCACCATTTTTGGCAATAAATCCTACTTTTATGTTAATTTTTATTGATTTTAGTTTGACTTTATTGGTAATTCTGAGGCTGTGGTGTGTGTTACTGTTGAGTTCTATCATTTATACTGAGATATGTGAAATATTTTGTCCATCCTGGTTGATTTATTGTGTTTGGCACCTCTCTGAATGAAAAATTAATTAAAAATATGGACAAAATCCCATTTAAAAAGTGGAATATCCAACCCACAGGAGCTGCTAAAGATGAAATGTGTCACAGCAGTATTGTGATGCTACACAGATGTTCAAGCCTATAAATCACATGTTTCACATAAAACTCTTGTTTGGAGCAGCACACATCATCATTTTATTTGTATTTTTCCCCCTGTGGAGAATAAATGAAACACTGTCAATCATCAGCTGTTAAAACCAGGTTGGATTAAAGCAGAATTTGACTCCCTGCTTCAGTTTTGGTTCCATAAATCAGGCGTTTCTCTGCGAAAACAAGCCGAACACACGATCCTTACATGACATTTCAGCTGCCGGAACATGTTTGAACTGGAAAAGCATTTTTTCCTTCAAACTGTGTCTCGCTGCATCCAGACTGTACTCGAGCAGAAAACACTTGTACGAGTGAAAACTGTGCCAACAACTGTCTGATGACCCACAACAAGCATCGTCTTTATCTGCGCTTTGTTTCCTGACAGGTGGTCGCAGGACAAGATGTCATGCTGCCCGGAGATGAGATATGGCTCTGCGATCTGGACAGCGGGACGTGGTGAGATTAAAAAAGGAAAAATGCGTTTTATCAGCTCAGATGTCACCTTGACATTTAAGGATGTTGTTAAAAAAAGCAAACAAACAGTGACTCATCAGGCCTGATAAAGAAGGAGACAGAAAGCTAATAATTAAAGAACAATGGCCTCTTGTTGTTTTGTCACTCAGGTGCAGGTTGACTGAAGCCACCTGTTTGCTTTACATTTGTGTGACTCGGCTGTGTTTGTTCACCAGGCAGCGGAGGGAGATCACCGGAGACGTTCCTCAGGATTTAGATGGTTTTTGTGGCGCGAACATCGACGAAACTCTTTACATCTTCGGAGGACGAGACGCCGTCGGATACAGCAACCAGGTGAGACGAGCTGGGCCTGCTCTGGTCCAGCATGAAGGGTGTTGTCCAGCAAACTCACCAACGTTTTACAGGTGTTACCAAAATCTACATAGAATAAAGCGTTGATATTGGGCAGTTTTCACACATTGGAACCCCAAGTTTCCAGTTAAATCAAAGAATGTTGCTGATTGTTGTCCAAATAAAGACGCAAAAGGATTAAATTTGAATTTTGTGTTTGCTTTAAAAAAAATAAAAGCATTTCCACCTTTAACTGGTGCAGCAAAGTCACAAACTGGTGCAAAAAAAATCAACAAAATGCAAGAAATGAAAATGTTCGATGCTCAAAATTTCTCCAATGACGCCTCAGTGTTGGCAAAATTGAGCCCATGCACAAAGTTATTAAAACTGTATAAAATATGCAGCTGCTTCAACAGGAGACGAAACATCCAAAACAATTGAATAACATCACTTCTGTCCAAATCCTCAACTGTGTAAAAGATTTACGAACCTCTGTGTATGGAAAAAAACAAACCCTGCATTCCCTCGAACAGCCAGCAGGGGGCGACTTGTGTGGCTGTAAAAGAGACTAAACTGTGTCGATGTCTCATTTGATTTTCACCGTCACTTAACAGTTTCCTGATAAGTTTCTGGTCCTAATCTGTAGTTTAAAGTCTCCTGTAATACAGAATGATGTTCATTTGGTACATTCTGGTCACATTTAGAGGAAAATGGACGATAAATCAGGGAATGTTGTGAGGCTACAGTATCAGTGGTGAAAGGGTTTGAAAACTGTCTTCTACAAATCAATACATGAGCTCACGGTGGCTGCTTTTATGGGTTCAAACAGGAACATCCCAGCAACTGTCAGATGGATTGAAGTTCTTGCTTCCATCGTCGGATAAAAGTTTAACACGTCGTCATGCTTTGATTTGCAAAACTGACACTTCCATGAGTTTACTTTGTGTTCAGTGTTAATTAGCAAACATTAGCATGCTAACCAGGGTTTTCCTGGTAGCAGCAGTTAGCATCGGTCCACTTACAGTGAAGTCGTCGAGTCTGTTGGCGTGTTTTAGAGAAACCGAAGCAGTTTCCTGTCACTTCTGACCATCTGATGAGCAAAATGTCTGTTTTACAGAGTAAATGAAACCCTGATTAACAAAGAAATCATTCTGCTGCTGGTGATTTTCCTTTTAGAGTTGATTAATGCCTGTTTACACGTAGCAAAAACGGTGACATTTCAGTGTGTTTGGGTCTTTGGTTTACACGTAAACGAAGCTACGAGTCACTAAAAACAATCATTTTTGAAAACTCTGGCCAAAGTGGAGATTTGGAAAAACTCCGAAAGTGTCATCAGCATCACGTGTGTGACGCATGTTTATAGTTTGGCTACACTGATAGAAATGGATGCTGTTAACGAGGTGCTTGTTGTTACGTTTGTGCAACGTTTTTGGCCTGTTTGCATTTACACTCAGAAATGTTCTGTTATGTGGAGGAGCTTCTCTGTCGGTCCAAACAAACGGCCCACGCACCATCACCGTTGAAGTATCAGGAAGTAATTCGTGCCATTCGTTGTTGTGTTTTTCCAGGATTCTGATTGGCTAGCATGGCTTTCTCGTTACACTGCCCCCTGTAGGTCTGGCAGCTCACAATGACGCGTTTATGTGGGTTTGTGTTAAATATTTTTTTGAAAACAATCTGGTGTGAACATGACTAGTTTTAAAAACGTAGATCTGTTTTTGTAAATACCCGACTACGTGTAAACGTGGCCTCAAACGTACCGGGTCGCACCAGGAAAATGGATGCTAACAACCTGCTTAATTACGCTGCTTTTCTTTAGGGTCGTCATTAAATACTGTCTCAGTTTTATTTGAGAACTTCGTGATAGCTCTTTAGAACTTTCTAGAAAGCGCCTCTTAAACGGTGTTTGTGGCTCAGATGAACGGCAGCTCTCCCCTCGCTGGTGCTGGAGTCTAAATGGAGACGTTGTAAAACCGTTAGAGCAGCGTTACGGTGCAAAAGAACCTTTTAAAGGGACGATCTTTGTTCTTATCCAAGTGCAGCACTGTGCACGTCTTCCATCACAGAGCGTCTATCAATGCTGCTACCTTCAAATTTAAACGTTCTTGCATCTCTTCCAGCCTTTGTGGTCAGTTTTCAGTTTTCCATCTTGGTCCACTGATGTCCTGTTGAAGCAGCTCCTTCCTGAATGGTGACGTTTGTCCTGCAGCAGAGTGAGAAGAGTTTCTGGAAACAACTTCACGGCAGCAGAAAATGTTGTGAAACGAGCTTTTCGCTTTTTCAAACACGGCGTGATGTTTATCTGTCTGGACGATACGTGAGAACAGGAACGAGCTAATCTCATGTTGTTCCTCCGTCTGTGATATGAAGCCTCGTCAGACGCTGTTGTAACTTGATTTTTTTTGTGAAACTAAACGCAGCAAACGTCACATGAGAGGAAACTGGTTAACGTGTTTAAAGTTGAAAAGTTTCTGAAATGCCAAAAATATCCTGCAGACCTGAAGCTGATGTCTTTAAATCTTGTGTTTTGTTTGAGCAAAAGTCCAAAAAACCCTCAAATATTCAGTTTGAAACGATCTCAGACGAAGCAAAGCAGCAAAGTTTTTTCCTTAAAACTATTAATCAAACCAAAGCACCAGTTTATTCAATCAACTAATCTTTAATGGACTCACCTGAACTCCTGTTTGTCTCCACATACAAGCTTTAATCTTTAATTAATCTTCAACTATTTGCATAATTGATTAATTGGTTTGATTCCAGCTTCTTCAGTGTGAATATTTTCTGCTTTATTTCCTCCTATATGACAGAAAACTGAACATCTTGTCATTTTGGACTTTGAGAAACTCACTTTTCACCATTTGTGGAGATGAATCACCAAAGACAGTCACGGTTATGTGCAGCCCTGGTGGACGAGAGCTTCAGATCGCAGAGGAAACGTCAGAAATCTGCTCCAGGGTTTAAGTTTTATAATGTTTTATAGCTGAAGCTGTGTTTTCTCCGTCTGCAGATGTTCACGGTCGACCTGTCGGAGGTTTGCTGCTCGTGGAGGAGAGTCACCGACACCAAAGGAACGACGCCGTCGCCTCGAAACAAGCACTCGTGCTGGGTACACAGAGATCGGTCAGTCAGGCCTCGTCTGGATAAACCGGTTCAACTTCAAGCTCCAGCTGAGCCGGAACAAAACACTCACTAGCGTCTAGACGACACGTGTCAGCGTTTTAAAGGTGGTGTGCTGGTTGCAGGTTGATCTACTTCGGCGGATACGGATGTAAAACCATCGGGGAGGTTCGGAACACCACGTCGTCCAGCTTCGTTGTGGATGAGATGTCCTGGGTGGGTCCTCTGCTCTAATAAAAACCTGCTCAGCTTGTTGGTTATTGATGATGATATTCTGTATTTATTTATTATTTTTAGACAACAATTGGAGACACGTTGTTTCGGTGTTGGGGCTGGAACAACGAGGTCAACGTGTTCGACACCAACACGCTGACGTGGAGCCAACCGGAGACCAGAGTGAGTAGAAGCTCCATCGTTGATGTTTGGTTTGGTTTATTTCTGAGGTTTTATCCCACAGTGACAACGTGACACACATCAGTCAACTATAGTGCAAAAAATATCAATATTTAAATGATAAAAGCTGTAATTTACAGAGTTAGTTTCGTTAAATTACAGAAAATAGTAAAAGTTTGGCTTTACTTATAAATACAATAAAACAGGCCGCAGCTATGAATAACGTCCACATCATTCATCTAGATTTTTGCGATTTGTGCGATATTTAAATCAGCAAAAATGTATAAATATTAAAAAAAATATATGGATATAAATGTTGAAAAATGACAAATTATTTTGGAATATCTTATAAAAAAAGACAAATGCCTCAATTTACATGTTGAAAAACAAATAATCATCAAATATCTTTATTTTCATTACAACTAGCAGTTTGTTCTGTTACGATATGTGACTGTAAAATCAGTTTTATTGTCTTTTTTTGAGCTTCTACAGAT
Organism: Stegastes partitus; assembly: GCF_000690725.1. Classification (NCBI taxonomy): domain Eukaryota; kingdom Metazoa; phylum Chordata; class Actinopteri; family Pomacentridae; genus Stegastes; species Stegastes partitus. The sequence continues at coordinate 193,171 of NW_007578477.1, forward strand.
ATTTGTCACTTTCACTTTTATTTATTTTTACATTTTTGAACATTAAAGTGTTCTTCTGTTCTTGAATGTGTTTTTTTTCTTCTTTTTTCTGGCCTTCAGGCTTGAAGATTTTAATTTATAAAGTTTTAGTTTTACAACATTTCTTTGTCCAGTGCACAACCGAGCACACAGTCCAGTAAACGGTTCATAAAGTCGTCATGCTGCTGAATGAAGGGTTCTGTCCACACTGTCACAGGTTCTTGGTATTAGTCAGATGACGGCGAGTTAACAGACTGATGAAGCTGTTTTTTCTTTTGGAAATAACTCAACTTTGGAGCAGCATTAATGGCAATGAATAGAAATGAGAAACAACAAGGTGGAAGTAAATAAAGACAAGTCCAGCTGTGGTGCTGCAGGGATGTGACGATGAGGCAGCTCAGGATTAACATCCCTGAACTCTGATCTGTGTGTGTGGAGGCTGATTTTCTGAATCCATCTTTCCGCTCTGGTCCAGGGTCGTGCTCCGGCGCCGAGAGGCTGCCACGCCGGCGCCCTGCTGGGAAACAAAGGCTTCGTCAGCGGCGGAGCGGTGAGTCCACTACAGCCACACACAGCCAGCAGTGTGTGGACGCTGCTGGTTCTGCTCTCAGGGAGTCGGCAGCGATTTAGTTTAAAACCTCCAGCTTCACGGGCACAGTTCGGGGAAAGGCCTTTCCTGTTTAACATCCCCTTCCTGCTCAGAGGTGACGCTTCCCTCGTGCACAAAGTCGGTAAAAACAGTTTGAATTTAGAAGAACGTGACGGGTTTGAACTGAGCTCAACCTGCTTAGTTTGGTGGGAACCGTCCAGGATCAGGACGGACAAACAGCAGAAATGTGTCGGCGAGATGCCAAAAAATATTATTAAAAAAAACAAAAGAAAACGGTGTTAACGCTTAAAAAATCTGCAGAAGAAATGATGAAAATACTAAAATAATGAGATTTGTAGCAGATTTAAATACATTAAAACTGTGATTTTATGGTCAAACTTTGTAAAAGAACAAAGAGCTTTTTATAAACTTGTTTTTTAGGATCAACATTCAAACGTTTTCTCTCTAATTTGAACATTTATACCCTTAAATGCAACAAAACAGAGAAAATCTGTTAAATAACACATCAGCGTCGCCTTATTTAACAGAAATCTGTGTTTTTCTGACTATTTGATGAACAAAAGTGTCTTAAATAAATGAAGATCCAGTTAACAAAGCTGATCAATAATAAGCGTCAGCACCTTTATGCACTGTTCTGATCGTTTTGTTGATTTCTCTTCGGTGCAGCTTCAAATCTTTTCATAGCACCAGAAGTTCCTCGGTACAGGAAAGTCCTTGTGTAGCAGTTTGGACACACACGACTGTACTGACAACATGTTTTCCTAAAACTGAGCCTGTGTTTGCAGGAAACGGCGCAGCTGGACTTGTTCTGCTTGGACCTGGAAACCTGGACGTGGACGCAAATGTAAACCTTCCTTTAATTTGAGCACACGGACCAAAGTTGTGACTTGTTTTTAACCTTCAGGAGCCGGTGTGACAGCTACAGCTTTTCAGTAGGGATGTCCTGAGCAGCAAAATTTGAATTAATCGTATCG
>NW_007578477.1:195384-199770 GCF_000690725.1 Stegastes partitus
AGTGGTTTAAAATAATGTGAATAAAAGCCACAAACTGGCTGTCACATGGTCTCTGTCCTGTTTTAATCCAGAAATGTTTCTCTTATTTACTTGCCCAAAGTCATGAAGCCTCACAGGAGTCTCTGTCATAGAGCTCCTTTACTCCCCAAACTCCCATAATGCATCACTTCCCATCCTCCTCAGGTCGCTACAGGATGAAGAAGAAGAAGCTTTACTGTCATTGTACAAGAGATGCAACAAAATGTAGTTTGTTGTCGTCTTTGCAGCAGCTGATGATTGTCATCGTCTAAGAAAAAACGTTCTTAAAATAAATAATCTAGTAAAAATTTATGAAATTACAAATATTAATTAAATTAGTATTTAATTAAACCGATGACATCAGATAATGCAGTTAATCTACGATACTCTGAATGTGTGTTATCTGGAAACATGGTTGCTCGAGGCGTTCTTATGTTCTTGAGCTCCACAGGTTTTATTTTTACTGATTCACTGACAGGATTTTGTGTTTTTTCTCAGCGACTTCTCGTCTTGTGCTCCTCTGGGCCGATCCATGCACACCATGACGCCCACGTCGGACCAAACTCTGCTCGTATACGGAGGTTTGGGCACAAACGGAAAGACTCTCAGTGAGTATTGATCCATGACAGACGACCACAGAGAGGCGCGATGGTCCTTTAAGCTCCCTACAGTTTATAACAAAGAGCTCATAATCTGTTTTTTGGGAGATGATATCTCTCTTCTCGTGTGGTTTTTTAGCTGATTTTATTTTTTTGTGCATGTTGAAGTCCATGCAACAGCGAGTAATTCTCTCTGATAGAAAAGTGGTAAAAGAAATATTCAGATTGTTTAACTCAAGTAAAAGTACTGATACAGGAACGTTCACATACTCTGTTCTGAGTAAACGTCCTGTGTGGCTGCTACAGCCTCAGTGATGGACTGATTCACTCATTCTCTGATATTTTCTGGGTTCTTTCCTCCTCTGAGACAGAAAAATGAATTTTTTCCCCATTTTGAGGAATTTTTAGACCAAAAAACAAATTAATTTAATCAGGAAAATAGTTAACAGATTGAAAACAGTCTTTAGCTGCAGCTCTGCTAAATATTAGCAGCAACGTATCATTAAACTATGAAGGTTACATGATCGTTTTATAATTAAGTCTATAAAACGATTGAAGCTTCCTGTGTTTTAATCTTTGTCTTATTGTAAATCTATTTCTTTCAGATGACGCCTGGCAGTTCAACACAGAGAACAGAGAATGGACCCAAGTGACGCATTCACACAAAGACAAGCCCAGGTGCATGGTTCATAGTTCATAGTTCATGGTTCATGGTTCATGGTTCATGGTTCCTGGTTCACGGGTCACGGTTCACGGTTCTTGGTTCATGGTGCATGGTGCATGGTGCATGGTGCATGGTTCATGGTTCACGGTTCTGGGTTCCTGGTTCCTGGTTCTTGGTTCACGGTTCTGGGTTCATGGTTCACGGTTCACGGTTCTTGGTTCACGGTTCTTGGTTCATGGTTCATGGTTCTTGGTTCACGGTTCCTGGTTCCTGGTTCTTGGTTCTTGGTTCCTGGTTCCTGGTTCCTGGTTCATGGTTCACGGTTCTTGGTTCTTGGTTCTTGGTTCATGGTTCATGTTTCATCACTTCTTCCTGTTAAAGTTGTGCAGGTTTCAGAGGAAAGCTAAATGCTACAAACTGTATTTATCAGGTCGTTGTAGGTGAATCATCATCATGTTTAATCTCATGAAAATCAACATTTTATTCACAGAGTTCCTATATTTTTATCCAACAACATACAGTCGTGACTCAATAATCGACCCTTAACAATCCTAAACCTGCTATCCAACAGGTTTTTTAGGAAAAATGAACAGAACCCATAAAAACAGCCTTAACATAGCGACAGCCTTGGATTCTGACTCCGACATGACATTTAATATCAAATCAGAGAAAAAGTATTAATTTACTTAAAAAACAAGCCAAAACTGTACACGTGGTTAAAATCTGTATTTTTTACAAATAGTAATTCATTCTTTTTACAATATTTAACTGTAAAATCACACAATTTTACTGCCTTTAAATGAGCTCAAAATATCATTATTTAAAGATTTTTGTTGTTTTTAGGTCTTTGAACAGTGCAGCGTTCTACCGTGATGTATTTCTGGCACCTTTGCTGCTGAATTTCTTCATTTTCTTTCTTTTTACCAATCAGTAGCTCACAGTGTTTCTAAACAAGCCTTCTGCTCTCCGTCCGTCCATCAGGGTTTGTCACTCGGCCTGTCTGGGATCAGACGGTGACGTGGTGGTGTTCGGAGGCAGCAGCAACCTCTGCATCCTCATCGACTCAGTATGTGATCATCTTCAGGTTTACATTTATTAGTGTTTGTTGCTCCACGGCGACGTCTGAACTGAGAGAACATGAACTTCTCCCATGAAGACACCAGCAGAGACGTGGTTCTGTAACGGAACTCGTCACGTGAACAAACTTCATTATTACAATTTAATTATCTTGCATCGTTTGACCAGACGGGTCGTCTCGGGGCTCCTCACACAGCAGCACCAACGACGTCATCAGACTTCATGCTGCTGTTAACGGTGTTTATGAGAACATCTTCAACAGTCTTCCAGGTTCCCACAGTGTTAGAAATTCAGGACAAAAAACTATTTACATCAAGACAACCTCAACAAACTCTTCTGCAAACTCCAGAGAGCTGTTTCATTATGCGACATCTTGCTCCTCCGTTCACTGTTTTAGAGCCGCGCTGCTTTTATTTCATTCATCCAGCATGTTGTGTTTAGTCTCTGATTCGTTAGCGAGCATGTGGAAACACTGCCTGCAGTTCAACCCAAAAGATTTTTGTAAATCACAGCTATCTTCTTTTTTTATCCTGAAAAACAACCCAGAATTGTTTTTGGTGCAGGACCAGTTAGCGGCAGTGGCTGATTTTTCTTTTTTTTTATTTTTGGGGGGTGTATTTTGAATGACTGGTATTGAATCGATGGTTTCTGATGAAATCAACCTGGATTCAGAGCCACCGGTCTGGGAGCTGCTTCCAGAGCAGAGCAGCCTGATAAGCGAAGGATCTGCAGAGCAGCCTGCAGTCTGAGAGCCAATAATAGCTCGAGATTAGGTGAAAGTGTTGCATAAAGAAAGCTTAAAGGCTTCCAGGACTCAGATTACGAGGAGCACCTTCACTGACCAACGCTTCATACGGTGCATGCAAACTGAATTTCTGAGTCCTCTGACCGTCTGCAGCCATGACAGGGACTCTAAGGAATAATTTAAACATTAGAAAACAAATAAAATCAAAGCCTGCTCACAGGGGATTCAGGGAACTCTTTGATTTTTCACGTGTATGTTTGTAGGGTCAAAACTTTCTCCTCAATTAGTCAAATTAATCTCCATATCTAATAACAATGTTGGAATTTAGGCTTAATATTTGTATTGGTTAGGTTAAGTTGTGTAATTTATAACACCATAGGATGTTAGTTTATGACATTAGTCAGGCTGTTCTCCATAATGAATAACATGGTAGGTTTTCAGTCTTAATGTTTTATAGTCAGATTTTATATCATTTTTGTTAAATTAATATGATCAAATCCAATCATAACTAACTATATAGGCTCTTAACTCCATTATTTAGACTTGTTAGGCTAAGTTGTTTGTCTAATTTTAATATTTGCTAGTAAAAAATAACCCATTTAAATCTGTTCATGCTCTGACTATGCTAACATGCTAACGACATTTCACCTCATACTCCTAAATGCTCCTGTAGTGCAACTGTAGAGAAGGTTGTTGATTTCAATAAAGTTTTGGTAACTTATCCAGTTGATGCCGACCCATCTGATCTTTGCAGAGAGATTTCAGTCACCGTTTTACTGCCTTTTACACTTTATTTCTGCTTTCATGTTCCCATCCTTTAAAAACGCTGAAACAAAACCGAGTGTGATCAGCGTTTTAAGCATCGTCCGCCCTCGTGTTGTCGTCAGGTGGCTGTTCTGAGGCTTCCATCGCAGCATCACTGCAGAGACGTGTTCATGGTCCAGACTCAGCCTCATCCTCTCTTCAGGTACGACCGGTATCCACATGGTGTGGTTTTCACTTAGCGGCTGCTCACATGTGTTTCTGGCAACATGTGAGCTCACGGCTGCATGTTGCCTCCGTTCACACATGAATAATCAGTTTTAACAAAGTCCACAGAGACGCTGGAAACACTGACAGCTATTAATACTGTGAGCTCCCCGCTGGATGTTTGCTCACATACAGCCGGTGTTATGCTAATGAGCTTTACCTCGTTATTGTAGCTGTGGCACGTTTGTGTGAAATGTTGGGATTAACGTGACTCACTTGAGATTTAAGTGTTTCAGTTTATATTATGTAACACC
>NW_007578477.1:200955-202902 GCF_000690725.1 Stegastes partitus
AAGCTTCGACTGGTGAAGAACTTTAAGCTTTGTGAACAGTCTCTCCATCTCAGCTGCTGAAGCTTGAAGCTCCTTCAGAGGAAGTCTTGGTGTCTTGGTGGCTCCCTCACTCGTCTCCTTCTCGCTTCGTCACTCAGTTTTTGAGGATGACCTGCTCTGTGCCATGTTCCTTCTGTTTCTTGGTGGATTTAACTGGACTCCAAGAGACACTGAGTGGATATTTTCTCGTATCATCTCCGGACTTCTGCTTTCCAGGAACCTTTTAATGGACTTGCTTTGACTGGTTTGTCTTTGTGGTGTAGTTGTTATTAATTATTTTAAATTCATTGACATTACTTTGTAGAAATCTGTTTTCACATTGACATGAAAGCTTTTTTTTGTAATTAAACTGATCATGATTCATGTTGAAAAGCAGGAAGACAGAAGCATGACACCATGATGCTGCCGCCGCCATGCAAATAGCAGGTTGCTCTCCAGCAGCACATCATGTCAGATATGTAAAACACAGTCTAACTACAGTTAACAATGATAAATGAGATGTGATGGGTTTTCTTTTTCCTTCTGCAGACTGTGTGAGGATTTCATAGGAGGAAACCCGGAGCTGTTCAGGCAGAAGCTCTGTCGGCTGCCGAAGAAGCTGCACAGCAAAATCACCAAGAGAGTCGCCTTTTTCTCTGCCGTGAAGGTCGGCCTTAAGTCCTGAACAGGACCGCTTTTATCTTTAGACGCACAAAGATTCTGAGCCAGTCAAGTCTTTACAGAACTGTTTTGTTTGACTTTTTAAAAGAGAAGGTGCTAAAGTTTCCTTGTTTTAAGTTGAACGTAATTTTGTACAAAAAGCTTTTGTCTGATTTTAAACATCCGGTTTAGATTCAGTGAAATTTTACTTCATTTAGTGATTTTTTGATGATGTGCAATTTGTGTTGTTGATGAATAAAGGTATTAATGGTGCTGTATGTTTTATGTTGGATTTATTATGTCCACAGTGGAAAATGCTGCAGAACAAAAAGCAAAAATAAAGCAAAGTTCTTTTGAGAAAACAAATGTAACACACAGAGTTAAATAATGAAATGATTCAATGATTTAACCATCAAGTGTCTGATTTTCTGTCTCAGATTTATATTAAGCAGTTGTTTTCTGAGATTTACAAGGAGATACTGAGGACAGTTGTTGAGGAAAATATGAAGAATTTCATGTGTGCAGTATTGCTTTTAATTGTAGATTAATGTTTTTGAAGTTGTTTACTCACTACTTTGGATAATTTATTACAGACAAGCTTCCATTTCAGTGCTTTTAGTATCATAGTTTTCCCCTGGAGACACTTTTCAACAGTCTTTAAGAAGTACCTCTTTAATTGTATTTAAAAATAAAATTTCTGACAAAAAAAGGCAAAGCAGAACCAGGCAGGGATGCTTTTAAACAGCATGTTTCATGAGTAAAAGGTGATTTACAGTAGAAGCCTGATTGCATCAGCGGACCTCCTGCCGGCCTCACACAGGTCGGACGTAGTTGGCCGGCAGCATCCCTCGCTGTCCTGTACGCTGGTTACAGCCGAACACCCAGCCTTCATCGATGGGCTCCACGTCTAGGATCAGGTCGCCTTCCTGCAGAGACACTTCATCTGCTTCTGCTGCCACGTAGCTGTACATGGCCTGGTAGCGCTTCTGAACGGCACAGAGGAAACAAATCAACTTAGGCACCCAGAGGGAAATTAACCTGGTTCAAGCAGGCTAACTGTCAGTTAGCCTGAGTGACAGTTTGTCTGAAAGTTATCCTGACTATCTGTCATGACTGTCAGTCAGATCAAGTGTCGGCCTAAACGTCAACCCTACTGTCAGTCAGGCTAATTTTCAGGCTAATTGCCAGTGAGACTGACTGACTAATTGTCAGCGTGACAATTAGTATGAAATCAGCCTAACTGTCTTTCAGGCTAACTGTCAGGTTAAC
>NW_007578477.1:203263-223747 GCF_000690725.1 Stegastes partitus
TAGTCAGGCTAACTGTAAGTCAGACTGACTGGAAGACTAACTGTGAGGCTAACTGTCTTCTAAGCTAACTGCATCAGCAACACAACATCAGGAGCATTCAGAGTGGAAACGGATTCATTTGCATAGAGTGCGACAACATCTCACTGCAGCTGACATTTACATAAAACACACAAAAGCACACTTGTTGTTACAACACTTTTCTACGGACACATTCTTGGCATTAAAATACATTTCTTAGTAATATGTGTTTAGATTATAATTATTCATGCATTTGTTTGTGCGTCACCGTAATGTTGTATTTTGTAAACATGTCCTGCATCGGGGGTCAATAAAGTTTCATCTTTATGTAATAATAATAATAATAATGCGTCACTGCGGAACTTTCCAGTAATCTTACATCATATTAGTTCTAACCTGGTTTCAGTTCAGTAAATGTATAAATAATCTAATATCCCAGAAACATTTAGAGTAAGGATTTGTGTGTCAGAGCTTTTTCTTCTTTCTTTCCAGCTTTATCTGCCGTCTCTGTGTATAAAACTGGATATAAAGTGGGTCAAACTGGTAGCTGAACATTTAGATGTTCTTTTACCAAGTACAAGTTTTCATGCAGGACTTTTACTTGCAATGGACTAGTTTTACTTTGCCGTGTTGGTATTTTTGACTTGAATGCTTCTTCCTACACTGGGGCGTCCACATACTTTTGGTTGCATGCATGTGTAGCAGCCTTACCCCTCCACCAGGTGGAGCTACAGCAGCAGGACGCACTTGTCCTGCAGGTTGACTGAATCTTCCAGGGTTGGAGGGCTGCTCTTCATAGTCTGCACACACACACACACACACACACACACACACACAGAATTAAACAGACTTATTTTAGGTGTTACAGGTGAGCGTGTGACGTAATGACTCACCTTGTCTGTTTTCAGGTGGAGGTGCGTCACTGCGAACCTTGCTCTTCTCAAACTCTTCGTGGTATTTGATCTGCACACACACACACACACACACACACACACACACGCACACTTGTATTAAACCCACAGGAGGGCGGTGAACTCTCCCATCCGACGGTTTAACCTCAACATGTTCAGCCTCTGCACGAAGCCGTTCACCATTTTAGGAGAAGCTGAGAGACGACGAACCACAAAGAGAGCAGCTTCAGCAGGAACCAGCTTTATATATAAATATATACATATATATATATAACCAGCAATAATAAAGGATTTACTCAGGAGAAAATAGGTTTCTTTATTGATTAAATATTGCATTTTGTTAATGCGCTGCTCTTCAAATAGAAATATTTTAATTCTATCTCAGGCCAATACGTTCCACATTGCTGCACACTGTATATACTTCTATGACTTTTATCTTTTATCTGCTACGCTCGCTTTTTATTTGACTTGTACCACTTGTTTCTTACTAGTCTTGGAACACAAGCTCTTTATTTGACCTGCAGCAGTTGCTTTTTAAACCTTTTATTCTTCTTTTTACTCCAAAACAGCAAAAAAAACAGACTCTGATTTATCTGCCTCCAACGATTTGATACAGCTCATATATGAACAATCTGATGAGAAGCATTGGAAAGCTTTTCTTACATATTTGTGACCAACCAGAACTCTTTTACGTTTGCATGTTGCTTATAAATGCACTCGCTGGTGTTTGTGAGAGTTTGTACTGATGCTTTTGTCACAAACTGTCCCAGCTGATTATTCTATTATATTACACTACAAGCTCTCAAAACCTGAACATGAGATCGCCTCCAAGACTGCTGCTTCATTGTTGCTGCAAAAATCAGAAAATGCACCCAGAAGCCAGAACAAAAGGCATTTTCGACATGTTTTTAGGAGTGAAATGCCCAATAAATCAGGCCGTGAATGACGTATGAACAAACCCTCCTCTGTGTAAACCTTCAGAACATAGAACAGGATAAAGGTGGAAGCTTTGGTGTTTGTAAGTGCAACTCAAGAGCAGGTTTGTGGCTCAAGTAAGAGATAAAACTAGAAAAAATACTAAAGGTTTGATGATGCAAATAGATAACGTGAAATAAAACAGTGTGTATTTTGACTTTTTTGTCCCTCAGTTAGCTTGAAAAAAGTCAAGTTACGTAGGAACAATATCCCAAAATCTTACATTTACACAACACATGAGAAAACTATGATGTGTTCTGCAGATTAACTGTTTTTTCTACTGATGGTTTATAACAGAAGAAGCAGATTTCTGGCTCTTGGATTCACTTCGTCGCTGTTTAAAGACTCTTGAGAACAGTTTACTTTCTGCATTCCAAATTTAAAAAGTGGTGGTTTTGGTGGATATTTGTCCAAAACAGCAAGAATAACTCGACCTCTGCAGGATGAATGTGGTGATTTAAAGAGGACGTCGCACAGGGAAGCGAAGCCCCCTCCCAGTGTCCTCAGCAAACCTCAGGAGGAGCAAACAGCAAGCAGGACGTTATGGGAAACAAGACTGACGGAGACAGAGGGAATTAAAAACAAGCAAATACATAGTTTTATATAAAGTTGGAAAGGAAAGGAAAGCTCCAACTACTAATGGAAAAATAAGAGTTTGCCCTTCTGACATGCAGCTTATCACCCATCATTCCTTTCTGCAACTGCAGAACTCTCATGAGAGTGAAGGAGGAGGTTTGTGTGTGTTTCACTGTGGTATGTGTGTGTGTGTGTTCGGTATGTGTGTGTGTTTGGTATGTGTGTGTGTGTGTGTGTTCGGTATGTGTGTGTGTGTGTGTGTTCGGTTTGCGTCCACAGCTGAGAGACTTTGACCATATAGGGCAGCTGCTCCTCAGCGGACCAGCAGAAACGTCTGAAACGTTCCCGAGTGTCTCTGCAGGATCGCACATCCGACTCTGTTCGCTCTGCTCATATCTGGACGCGTCATGTCGTTGGACACACACCAGATGTTTCGCTGTGAACTCAGACATCTCCTTCAAGAAGATTTTAAAAGCTGTTAGTCTGATAAATACACGGAAGGAGGTGCGATCAACAAGCTGTGAGACTGAGCATGTAAAGTAAGATTTAAGGTTTGTGTGGTGAGACTCTGCTCCCAGCGCTCCTGCAATGATACATGTCCACAGGGACGTAGCTGGAGGAGTTGTGCAACGAGATTCTGTTTAATATGAAACTCAAAAACAGGCTCCACCTTCCTGCAACTCTACCAATGGAGACTGCAGACGTTTAGCTGCTCTCGGATTTCCAACCCGACCAATGTGGCGACTTGTTTGGAAGCTTACAAGTGAAAACAGGTTCACCACGATGCATTTTGGAACATTTTAGGTGAGAAATTAGCCACGCAGTTGCTGAGTCTGTCATCATTTAGGATCAACAACAGTTAGTCCCACTGGTTTAAATCAGCTAGAACCTGAACTTTGTCCAAATGATGAGCGGCTGACATGACGCCTTGTTTCTTGACATGCAGCATGATGCTGCAAGCTGCTCACATAAACATCCATCCATCATCTAAACACTGCTTAATCCTCACTAGGGTCATGGGGGGCTGGAGTCTATCCCAGCTGACTCAGGGTGAAGGCAGGTTCACCTGGACAGGTAACCAGTCTATCACAGGGCTACACTTAGAGACAGACAACCAAGCACACTCACATTCACACCTACAGACAATTTAGAATCACCAATTAACCTCAGCATGTTTCTGGACTGTGGGAGGAAGCTGGAGAACCCGGAGAGAACCCACGCTGCACGGGGAGAACATGGAGACTCCACGCAGAGGGATCCCGGGTGTCCTCACCGGGACGCCAACCGGTGACCTTCTTGCTACGAGGCAACGGTGCTAACCACCGATCTGCCCCCTCACATAAACAATGAATGGTAAATAAATAAATAAGCACCGTCTGCAACGTGTCTAAACAGCAGCATCTCAACTTGCAGGAAGTTAAATCTGCAATGTTTGTGTTGATGCACGAACGCAAAGTCGCGACTCAGTTCGGGTCAGTTGCCCTGAACGCTCTCCATCATGGTTGGTGTCCACACAGTCCGTCATTATGGTGCTTCAACCAGAGAAGAGACAGACGGTGCATCATGTTAGTTCATGTCTAGCTGATCTTTAGGATACTTCCTGCAAATCTGGGGTGACTCGCCCCCTCTGGAAACGCCAAGAAACTTCCAAACCGATCGTTGTCGATGCAAAATGAAGACAGACTCCGCAGCTGCATGACTTACTCATTAAGTTTTGTGTGAGACATTTTGGGGCAACTTTCCAAAGGAGCCGCCATGTTGCTCCACTTTAAAGGTCCTGGAAAAGAGTAAACGAGTAAAGTGTTCGTCCAATCAGGTGAAACCAGTGTGTACTGGTTCATTGTTGCAGGGCACCAGCACCATCTACTGCCTGGTCGTACGCCCATCGAACATCCAATGTTGGGTACTGGAACAACTCCCCTGTCAGTAGAACTCTGTGTTGATGGTCCAACCTCCGGAGGACGATTCAACCATGTGAATGTTGAAGAAAACCTCCTGGTGCTCCTCTTGGCCTGTCTTAATCGTGCAGCTCTTCCACTGTGAAATCTCTCTTGCTGGTAGCTGCAGACCCTCCTCCAGTCACCACTGACGATCCTCCACCTGAAGTCTGGATCTCCTGATTCGTGACTCTGTGCATTTTCTTTAGTCTCAGAACTTTTCGATCGTGCCACATCCCAATGGAGGCAGCGAGGAAGTCGCGATAACATGTTGGTGTGGCTTTGCTGAACTTACGTTACTGATCTGGTCCTGCGTCTTCTTCAGCCTCTGCAGCTCCGGAGTGTCGGTCACCACGCTGAAGCCTTTCCCCTTGTTCTTCTCAAAGTCCTCCTTGTAGAGTGCCTGCAAACATCAACCTGACTTTAGAGGAACAGTTTGAATTTCAAGCTGTGTTGCTTCGATGCAGATGAGAAGACTGATACCACCACACTCCAAGGTGTGAAGAGGTTACCTGCTACTAGAGCTTCACTGGGCTTCATGTCTGCTGCTGGTTTTTTTCAGATCTGGTTCAAGAACATCAGGAGTTCTTCTGATTCTAATTGTGGCCTGCTGACGGGGGACAAGAGGACTTATTATATTTCAAATGTCTCCCAAGTGCCTCTTGCCTTTTGGCTTTACAGCTTATGGAGATTTGACTTTTTTTTTGGTGGATAATGCAGAAAACAGAAAAGGCTAAAGAGGTTAATATGAACCAGTTAGTCTGCGTCTGTCCAAAGGGATCAAAAATCCACCGAGCAGCAGGTTTAAAGCTCAACTATCATCAGGCTGTAGTTTTAGGAGGTGTGTATACAGATGTCAGTGGTATCAAACTTCTGATCTGTCTCTCAGCAGAGAAAGTGCAGATGTCCCATCGAACTCTTCCTTTAAAGGTTAAAGTGCTACATGACAGAACAGTTGGTTTGAGTCCATGCACGCTTTCATCCTGGACATCGGATAAAAACACCAGAGACAGGAGCCGTTAGATGGCGCTGCATTCAGGGTCGGTTGGTTTCAACTAAATGACGTGTCGCTGTTACCAGACTGCTCTGCTTGTAGTAGTACTGGTTTTCTTCCTGTTGCATTTCTACTCACTGTGGGTTCATTTTTAACTGCAACATAAAGTCCTGCACCTCTGAGGAAACAGAACAACCCTGATTAGAAGCAGAGAGACCTCAGGAATGACACAGTTATGGTGCAATAAATCTCATAAAAAGAACCAAAAAGTTCAATTTCTTTGATTATTTATTTTACAAAAATGGGAAAAAACCCAGAATCAGCATGTACAGCATTTCTACAAACACCGGCAGCAGTGGCTCTAAACACCACAGATCATTTCCTTTTCAACGTTTTCACAACCTGTACAAACTGGAAGATGTTTCACTGAGCTGGATGTATCGACCAGCAGCCGTTTGTGAGCCACGCCGCATTTATTTTATCGATCCAATCAGTCTCTCTGATCACTTGTTTGTACCCTGTGCAGTGTTCATACTCTCTCAGTGTTTCTGGTCATCACTGATATGTGCAATAATGTCAGTTTTATTACTCGTACTCGTGTATATTTTGGTGTATTTCTATTTTTGTACAATATTCCTCAAATGTTTGCTGCTCTAACGCTGCAAAATGTCCCCGCTGTGGGATTAATGAAGGTTCATCTGGTCTAATTTTGATCTATACGTATCAACACTGCCGGCAGTTCAGACGAGTCGCTTCAATTTTTAGTGTTTTTTACAGAATCTGGTGCAGATTTTTACTTTTTGTTAACATTAAAAGTAAGAAATGTGAAATAAAACAACTTAAATATCACGACTTTAAGCTCAGGTTTGGCATCACACGTGATTAGTTCAAGGACCACCGGAAAGTGGGAAACCGGGTGTTTTTCTTCTGTTTGTACAGTTTCTGACTTTGATAAATGTTGAGAATCCAACACGTCTGTCAAACCTGCCGCTGGGTTTTTGGGTTCACAGGGTTAATATCTGGAATTTCACAATAAAAGCTTCTTTTCCTGCAACTGTGGTAGCGATAAATCCAACGTAACCCGAATGCAGCGTTGAGTTTAGTTTACACGTTAGAGAAACAGATTTCACAGGAGTTCATGCAGACGTAGCAGTCAGAGGACGGAGCGAGGGTCGAGAGTTTTGAGTTGTTACGGCGGATAAATGAAGGTTTAGTGGTTTTAGAGTTTCCGACGCCCCCTGAAGGCGACGTACGTGACTGATCTGGTCCTGCGTCTTCTTCACCCTCTGCATCTCCGGCGTGTCGGCCACCACGCTGAAGCCTTTCCCCTTGTTCCTCTCAAAGTCCTCCTTATAGAGCGCCTGCAAATTTAGTCATTCGGTAGGAAACTCAAGTCTTTTATTTAAAAAGAAATCAGACAAAAAAAACAGAACACAAGAGCCCCAGGAAGGCGCCTCTTGTTAAAGCGGGCTCGGATTACAGGGTCGGATGCTTTAAATGTCCATTTGTCACTTTTCCCTGTGAGCTGAGGCGGCGTTGAACAACCAGCATGTTTATTTGAGGCTGGATGTGCACACATGCAAACACAGTGAGTCACGGCGCTGCTATGAGGAAAAGGCCGCCTCGCTGAGCTGCAGAGACTTTTATGGGTATAAACAACGAAGTGAGCCGGCTGGATGAGAGCCGAGAGAAGCAGCAGCGGCGGCAGCAGGAGGAGGAAGAAGCGAACCTGATATCGCTGCCATGTTTTAGAAAAGGTCTCAGCCTAAAATGGTTTGCGTCGTTGCATCAGAGACAATAAAGCAGCAGATTCCAGAGCTGCTGCGTCGTCCGCTTCTCTGAATTGTTTTCAGTATAAAGAGGTGGCTTTATTCTGTCCTGCGCGGCGGTTTGTGGTCGTGCTCGTTTTTGAAGCACGCGTGGTTTTGTTTTCTCAGCAAGCGTTGGAGGAAGCAGCAGGACGGAGGCCAGATTCTGCACGTTTACGGCTTTTATGATTAAAACCGTCGGCGTTCTTCTGCTCAGACGTCTCTGGTTCACTTCAAACTCTTGTTCATCATCAACTATAAATATTTAAAACGCTGTCTGTGATTTTACATCCATACGTCTGCGTGACATCATGAAAACAAGCCGGCTGACCTACTTTCACTACAGTTTCTATCTCTCTATCTTAGTTTTTGTGGTGCGACTGGTCAAAGCTGCTTCATCAGTCATGAATGTTCAACAAGAACAACTTTCTGTTCATTTCTGTGACCAAGTCTTTCATATTCAAACTATTCTACACGCTTAGTTTGGGATTTTGGTGACGTGTGGTTCAGAAAACATCACCAGCTGGCTTCTGCTTCGTCGAGTTTTTAGTCAGTTTGTGCTCAAAGACGAGACTTTTCCTAATAATATTTCAACTCCCCCATAATCAGAGAATATTTAATTTAATTAACATCACAGACTCTGAATCAGCAACGTGATGAGAAATAACAGAGAATATTTCAGGTTGTGATCAGCTGCTGGCGTTCAAAAAGCCTCAATGTGTGAAAAAACAACAACAACAACAACTTTATCTCAGAATGTGTTTGATATATGAAGCTAAAATTTCACAAACATCTTCATAAATAATTGTATTTTAAGTTTCTAAAAACATCTGGTAAATCAGTCGAGTGATGATCGGATGTTTTACGGTTGTTGTGGTCGAACAGAACACGTTTAATGCTGAACACACGCTTCAGCTCGTGTCCGTTTGAGGACGATTCGTCCTGATTTCTGCTTGTTACTCTCTTTTAAGAACTTTCTAAAGGAAATAATTGACTGGAACCTTTTATAAAGGCTGATTTTATGGCTGCTTTAGAGCATTTTATGTTTTCCTGTTACATTTTTGAGATTTGTCAGATTGAAAATAATGAATCTAACGTCCTAAAGCGACAAACTTTGTAATAAAAGGTTAAATAAAACCCGCCTCCCTCTGCATGACGCTCACATGACCAGGTGACCAGATTTAAATGTTCCTGACTTAAAGGTCGTACGTTCTGCAGAACCTTAAAAGGTCAAACTGCGTCGTGCCGAGAAGATCCTCAAAGGGAAGTTAAACTGTGAAGGAATCCCTTCGGTTCTGGTTTAATCCCTGTGAGCAGCGTGATGGGATCAGAGCCGAAGGAAACGAGACGGAGAGCTTTAAAAGCACCGATTCATCCGCCTGACGTCTGATTTACGATCAGTTAGGACGCTCAGAAGAAGCAGCTCCACTTTGTAAACGTCACATTGAATCAGGTCGCGTGAGTTAAAGAGCTCATTTGATTTAATGGAAGACGAGGCTTCGCTACCTGCTGCCCTGAACGCTGGAAAAAACTATTCTGTAAAACAAACAGTGAAAATAAAACTCATTAGTATTTGTGGTATTTTATAGATCTGTAATTTGGAGGTTTTATACAGTTTTATATGTTTTGGCTATTTAACTGTTTAATACATTTTTTCTGTCATTTATCTGGATATTATTTGTAATTTAACAAACCAGGGAAAACTGACAGAAGCTGTTTTGTCTATTCTAAATATCAAAATCTTCTTCAAAGTAACAGCAAATGTAAACAGTAGATAGTAAGAATGGTGTCATTTTAAGGTTAAATGTCATGAAAAAGCAAATCACTGCTATTTAACTGGACGTTATTTACAGTTTTGGCCTCTTTTCTTTCTTTCTTTCTTTTTAAAATAAAAAAAAACAAAAAAACTTTTTCCTTAAATTTGAATTAAATATTAAATAGTAATTTAACAAAACAGGAGAATCTACAAAAAAAAAAAGTTTTAATAATTATCATTTTCTCTTCTTAATGTACATATTTTTCTTTTAAATGAAGGCAAACATAAACAGTAAAATGTAAAAATAAAGTAATTTTATAGTTAAACATCATAAAAGAACAAATTTATAGAAATTCAGATATTTTGATGTCGACCTTATTTGCAGTTTTTTTGTAACAGTTAACATGTAATTCAATATTATTTTTCCTGAAATTTTATTAAATATTATCTGTAATTGAACAAAACAGGAGACTCTATAAAAATGGGTTTAATAATTATAATTTTCCTTCTTAATTTACATATTTGTTCCTTCAAATGACGGAAAAGACAAACAGTAAAAACAGTGTAAATGTATGAAGAGATGTGAAAAATGAAACTAACCTTTATAGAAATAAACATCTCAAATTTTATAACTACATTATTTTTAAAGGTTATTATTATAAATTAATACGTTTTAATGTCATTTAACTAGATATCATCTGTAAATTAACAAAACAGGAAAATCTATTTTAAAAAAACTGTTTGAAAATGTGCCACCGTTGAGTCCTTTCAAATTTCTAATGTTTTGTTATAAATAACAGAAAATAGTTTGTAGCAGGTTAACGTGTAAATTATTTTGTGCTAAAATTAATTTACACGATTATCCGTAAAATGACAGCAGATTGTTTGGACAGACGTTTTTCAGACCACCAGACTGAAGAAGGCAGACCACCGATCCGACAGGAAGTGACACGTGGACGACTCACCTGGCTGTTGAGCATGCTCTGTTGCTTCAGACGCAGGTTCTCGGGCGTGTCGGTCACGATGGTGAACGACGTTTTGGGGTAATGCCTGCAAGAAAATCACATTTTCATCGTTAATCCAATATTCAGCATTTATCTGATTAAAAAAAAACAAACAATCTGCAAAAACCTGGCATCAAAACCGTCATATTAGAATGCTGTGAAAAAAAACAAATATCGATCAAATAATTGGATTTTTAGCAGATTTAAATTCAGTAAATCAGTTATTTTACAGTCACAGCTGATAACAGAACAGACGACAACATGCTGTGTTTTAATGCACCAGAAATTATCTGTAATTTAACAAAATAGCTGAAATCTGTAAAATTTAAGTTTAACTATGAGCTACTTTTTTTCAGTGCTTAATTCACAGAAACTGTCTTTCACATAAATGATCATATCTGGAAAAAGATGATCAATTATTACAGTAAAAAATGCAGAATTTTACACAAACATTAAAAAAAAAAAATACAGATGTTTATTGTGGACATCATCTACAGTTTATTTGTTCATTGTTGTTGTTTGTTTTTCTGCAGTCAACATGTAAATAAAACTTTTTACTGATTTTACTTGTTATTATGTGTAATTTTTAAAATTATTTTTAAAAAAAAAGGAAAAATCTGTAAAATAACATTTTGATGAACAATTGAAGTTTAAATCTCTTTAAAAACATTATTTTCTTTTTTTTTTTTTTTTTTACAGTGTGTATATTTTAAAATATATATAATTTAAACCAACCAACCAAACAACATCTAATAAATAATATTAATTTACACATTAACTATAAATAATGTCCACATCAAACATCTGTATTTGAACAAATGTTAATTTAAATATTTTACAACATCTGACTTTCACTTTTATTTTATTTATTTATTTATTTTCTTAAATCAGACAAAATGACATAATTTTTCAGATATTTGTTGGTATTTGAAAGAACATTTTTTGTATATTAATGTATATTAATGCTGATGTTTTTATCGCTGCTGTCTCGTTTTTAAAGCGGTTTTATTTTACTTTTAGCAACATTATTCTTAATAATTCCTAATTTACGCTGAACTACGTCAGTAAATGAGAGAAACTGTCAGAGTCACAAATCTGAGGCGAACTTTAATGTCAGGCTGCGTTCAGGAACAGCTGGAGTCACATGATTCATTCTGTCTGTTCACACTTCTTCTTTTCCTGCTCGTCCACACGACAGCATCTCAGACGAAAAATCAACGTCTGCAGCAGCTTTTAGTCACAAGAAAACCCAACAAAAACTAAAAGCTGTGATGCTTGTGGAAGCTGAGCGGCGACGCTGAACGACAGTCTATGAATAACTCTGCGTGTTTGTGGTGGGAGCTGTGCGTTGAGGACGCCGTGTGGTTCTCACACTCACATGCTGCAGTAGGGTTTCTTCTCGAAGCCTTTGTAGTTGTTCATACTCAGAGCCATTTTACAAACCTCACAGCTGAAACAACCTTTGTGCCAATACTGGACAGAGAAAACACAAAAACAGAGAAACCAGTCAGAGATGAAACACAAAAGCAAAAACACTCTGAACTGTTTCATGGTTCATGTTTGAAAACTGAAGCAGCTGTGAGAAATGAAAATAAGAATTAAAGAGCAAAGAGACGACATCAGACTGAATGCTGCACATTTACTCGTCTTTTTTCCCCCCAAAATGCGACTATCCATTAAAATAAACAACATTTGGCTGTTTTTCTGCACATTTTGCAGGAGAAATAAAACATCAAAAACACAGAATTTCTTTCTCAGACTGTTTCGTCCTTAAAGAGAATAAATCGAGCCTCGGCAATCAGGATGATCTGCTTGAGCTCAGGTCATGTGAACAGGCTGACGATGAGGAGCAGCAACACTTCATCTGCTTTCTTTTAAGGCTCCTGATCAAAGAGTTTGGTTTTAATGCTCGTTGCTTGTTTTACTTTGTGCAAAAATACCACATTTTCTTTTATTCTAAGGCCCCACAGAGACGACAACGCTGCATGAAATGTGCAAAAATGTTGTATTTTTGCATAAAAAATGAGACGTTGACCATCATAACTGCTGTTCTTTCCAAACAGGAGCAGAAATATACTGTCTGAGCGTGTTTTATGGCATCTTTATCACTTCAAAGCAACAAAAAATGTGATGTCTTATGAGGATTTAGCAACACTGATTTGAATTTAAACAATCTTTATAGTTCATCTTAAAATCTGTTAATTTTTTTCTTATTTTAAGGCGTCGCAGAGAAGATGTTGCATGAAATGTGCATAAACTCGACATGTTTTTGGCAAAAAATGAGACACAGACCATCATAAGTAGAGTTTAAACAGATTTCAGAGCAATTTAAAGTGAAATCTGTGCAACACAAATTGAATTTAAACAATCTGCTTCACCTAAATATTAAAATTACCTTAAAATCTGCTTTTTTTATGATTTAAAAGGCATCACAGAGAAGACATAATTGCACAACATTTGCAATTTAAAGTATTTTTACTGCTTTGAAGCGATTAAAAGTAAAAAGTCTTTTGCAGCAAAGGTTTGAATTTTAACAGCAGACGGCCTCAGATTCACAGTTCACCTCCAGATCTGTTGTTTTCTGTGATTCTGGGGCAAAAACACACTTTGTTTTGGATGTAATGAGACTTAGAGCATCATAAAAGCACATTTTCCAAACACAGCAGCAGAACAAAGACTCAACCGGAACACATTTTAAAGCATTTTTTACAACTTTCGAGCGAATAAAATGTTAATCTGCAGTGAAATGATGCAACACTAAGCTGACTTTGAACAATCGTCAGCAGCTGCTTCAGGATTCGTCTTAAAATCTGTTATTTTTTTCTATTATTTTGATCAGAATCTTGAAGCTTTTGCACAATTTTAAAGACTCTGAAGTGCTTTTATGCCTGAAATGTGCTAAATAATCAAACCAGCTGTGCCTTAAGTGAGACTCTACCATCACAGACCTCCTGTGGACCATCACTCAGCTCATCTCACCTTATCCAGGCAGTTGATCTTCTCTGTGGGGTAAACCGGTTTGTTGCATCTCCCACAGGGCGGATTCATGGCGGCTCAGAGAGAAAACAGAGTCAAAGGAAAGATGATGAAGCTCCCTGCTTCAGGAGAAGGTTGATGGACTTGAAGGGGACAGAACTGCTGCTGCTGCTGCTTCTCTGCAGGAATCTCAGTTCAAACATCAGCTCAGGAGGAGTCAGAAGCTTGGTGCTGCCTTCAGGGAGCCTCGGACTCAGCAGCTTCCACTTGTTGCATGTAGGTTCAGATACCAGACGAACACGGACACGACGTTCAGATTCTATGATGATTAAGAGAGGCTTTGATGGACCAAATAGAGCTTCTGATGGCATTCATTCATATTAACGTCTGAATAGTTTTTGTTTGGACATGAAGGTAAAACTTTAGTTTCTACACTTTGTGAATTTGAACTGATTTGTGTTTTTTCTGCATCAGTTTGTGGCGCAAACGTCGGCATTCATGCAAAGAAAATCACAAGTCACAGGTTTTTTTGCAGCACATCTAAAACTACAGCTGTTGCACCAAAGTGTCTTAAAGTTAAAAAAAGAACAAAGAAAAAAGATTATTTGATGATTTGATGGCATGAAATTAACCCAAGAAGTTTAAATACAGCGTCAAATGTTATTTATGATGTGGTTTTATCTCAGTAATTTACCTGTCAGGGATTAAAACTCTACAGAAACCATATAAAATACTTCTTTAACTGACTCTAGTTCATGGTATGAGGTGAACTATTAAACGATTGAATGCAGCTCTCAGTCTCTCTGAGTCGCTTATAAATACTAATTCTCCCATTTAATTTCATCCTCGCTCACATTTACGTATTTCTGAACTCTTTAAATGTGCATTTGGTTTCTTTTCACTTGAACAAATAATCTCTAAATTCCTGAATGTTACTGACATGTTCTTCACATGCAGAACATCTCAAATATTTCTGTGTTTGGTGAAGAAAAGCGTCCTTCAGATCTCTTCTGACAGCTTTCTTTAATCTAAAGGCCTTTATGAATGTTTTATTTATGGCTGAGTTTCAGGATTTCTCCCATTTTTCTGTTTCTCTTCTTTTTATTGCCCTGACTTTAATAAATATCTTTATTTTGTGATCTTTAAAAAAAAACCAAAAAAACTCTCTGGTTGCTTTCCACAGATTGATCATTTCTGTCTTTGTCAAGAAGACTGCTATATTATTAAACAGTATTTAAATATATATATAGAAATATAATTGTTGTAGTTGTTATTATATAGTTTTACTAAATAATTTGTTTACTTTCTTTAAATTTTTGTTTGAATATTGAAGTGACGTAACACCTGCGTCCTCCTGACATCTACACATCCAGTGTTGATGCAAGTTACATTTTATTTGACATTAATCACTACTTAAAAAAAGATAGCAAAGATCTTCTGTGTAACTGAACGACAGTAACTGTTTATATAGATATGAGTTGTAGGAATTCCGGCTTTCTGTGCGGCCCCTGAAAGCAGCATCAGGGAGAATCCGTTTAACCATAAAAGGACACACGACCTGATGTAATAATGCCTAAAGTACATCAAGAACTGGGCTCTTTTAGCACATAAATGACTGTTAAGCTTTATTTTTTTGTAAGGAAAAACAACAATAAGGTTTGAAAACCAAGTTTAACTAGTTTGTGTAGTTTAAGACACATCTGAACTGCAGTTGGCGCCCTCTGCCGGGGACAAGGACACATGACAACTACATCTGCCGTCTTGTTTTAAACGTAAACGATCGTCAGAAACGTCGTTTTGTTTTTAATCAAGCGATAAAAGCGTATTCGCGTTTTAAAGTAATGACACGTGACGATACACAACCCGGAAGCAGCAGGACACATGTTCGGTTCCTGTTTAAAACCACAGCCGCTCTCCCCGTTTATACAGCGGGGGTATAGCTCAGTGGTAGAGCATTTGACTGCAGATCAAGAGGTCCCCGGTTCAAATCCGGGTGCCCCCTCTTTTCCTCTCATGTGTGATGATGTTTTGAACATTTTCTTCTCATATGTATTATCTTCTTTTTACTCTCTATGTTGATAAAAACACCGACAATAGGAAACTACGTCTGTCGCTTCACATTACCGTGAAGTTAACAGTAAAATACAGTCACTTCCTGTTTATTTCCTCACTTTATAGGGATTTATTTAACCTTCATTCAAAAAATAAAAGTCAGATAATCTGGTGTAGTAATAATATTGCAGGTTCTTAACCTTATCATTTAAATTAGCCTTTTTTTTCTTTTCTTTTTTTTTTTTTTACAGTATGTGATATTACAGAGGCTTAACCCTAATTCTATTCTATTCTATTCTATTCTACTGTACTCTATTCTAAGTGAGGTACATTCGTGTTTTATCCAAATATTGCAGGGTTTTAATCTTATCACTTAAATTAGAAAGGTACATTTTTAGGCCCGGTTTCGCGTTCAGGGCTTAAATAAAACCAGGACTAAATGAATCTGGTTTAAATTAATCCACACCAATCCAGCTGCTTTCTGAGATGTTGTTTAACTTCAGATTAACTAGTTCCAGACTACAGAGTCTCAGACTACAGAGTCTCAGACAACAGAGTCTCAGACTACAGAGTGTCAGACTAAGGTAATCCAGGACAACTCAGATCATGTTTTGGAAGCTGAACCAGATTAACAACATGCACACGGTGCACAGGTGAGGGTTCAGGTGTGTTATTACACCTTTACAAACATATTGGTGAAGAAATTGTTTGGTAACGATTTAGTTGCCAGATGTTGATGTTTTTCCCCTGACTATGAATCATTCTTGTCTTTTAGTTGTTGAATTTCTTGTAGTGTTTTGGCTCCATCGTGTGGCAGTGTTGTATCACAGCGTGTCCCCTAAAGGTTGTGTTTGTGTCATGATTATGCTAATTTGACATTTATTCATTTATAAATGAACGCATACATTCATTTAGTTGCAAACACTCTGCTTGGACACTTAAATAATGAAGATATTCCTACTAAACTACCTCATTTTGACAAACTGCCTTAGCTGTGGACAGAATGAATATGAAATGTGGGTTTTATCTTCCAAACAAGACGGAGTTTTTCAGTGTTTGTCTGGATTTTGCAGTTTTTTCTTTCGGGAAGCTCAAATATTCCATCAAACATTAATATATGTGATAAAATGACTTGTTGAAGACGCACCTATACCTGTGCACGCATTACTTTAAATCTTTAAAGAAGTAAAAAGCGAATTAGATGTAACCCGCATTTAGTTATTTATTTATTTGGTTGTTTATTTTATTTATTTCCGGGCCAATTTTCTGTGACCTCATATTTCCTATAAATATGGGTCAGAGAGTTCACTTCCGCCTCCGTCCTGATCACTGAGTCGCTGATTAACTCTCGGCTGCGCCTCGGGAAGTCAACCAATATCACTCAATTCAAAGGTAAAAAGAAAAGTGACTTTCATGTAATGTAACACAGCCGAATTGTAGACAATGTTTTAATTTTATGCCGCGCTCCCGTAGTTTGGAGTTTTATTTTAGTTTTGGCCAGTCTTCTTGTTTTTTTTGTTATTAACGCTCGAACGGCCATGGGCTTTGGTACGCGGAGCGCCGCATTCACTGAACTGATAAATATGATAAATAATTAAACTCTTAAACTCTGGTTGAGTAGTTTAAAATGAAACATCAATTATAGAAGCTGCACTTTTGAATTTGATTTTTTCTTTGTGATTTATCAATGTTCAATTAATTTAATTAATTGATTGATTTTTTGTGATTATCAATGACAAATGAATTTGATTAATTGATTTTTTTGTGTGATTCATCAATAACAAATTGATTTGATTAATTACTTGATTTTGTGTGATTTATCAATGACGAATTAATTTGATTAATTAATTGATTTTCTGTAATTTATCAATGACCAGTTAATTTGATTAATTAATTGATTTTTTTGTGATTGATCTATAGGAAATTGATTTAATGAATGAATTGGTTCTTTGTGGGTTCAAAACTTATGTGTATTTTTTTTTTGGACAGGTTTTTTTTTTCCCTCTTTCCCCCCTGGATGGTTTTCCGGATCCATTCCACCCAGTTCACCTGGTGAGCCGGATCAAGGAGCTGGTAGGAGAAAACCACCCACTTATCTACTGGACGACCTGTTTTGACTGACAAAGAAAACACATGTGCACAATTTATTTTTTTCCTTTTTGAAGATTATATATAGAATCATTATTGTTGGTAATCCATTATTTTTTCTTTATTGGGAATGGTGTATTGGCTATTTATGTTGTGAAGAACTTTTCTTTTGTTAAAACATTTCATATTCAAACGGCACCGCTGCCTCCTGTGTTTCATTCACAATCCAGGCTCCTTCAAAGAACGAGGTCTCTGTTGCTGCTAATTGTAGCTGCAGTCAGTCATAAAGCCCACATGCGCTACATAGACACACCAATAATGCAATATTATTGTGTATGTGAGCAATAAAAAGTAGGGATTAGTGCCTTTAAGGTCTATTCCTACATATTTTAGCACTTTTTCTCTCAATTATCAAATGAGAAGTACAATTCCTATCAGTAGATTTCCTTGTATTAACCTTAATATTTAAATTAGTCAAGGAATTTCTACACTACATATTATTTTAGTGTCCCTAACATTAAAATCAGTCAGGTACGGTTGTATTATGTTTAATATTGCAGGGTCCTAACTCAAGCATGTAAATAGTAGAGCTGCAACTAATGATTATTTTAATTGTCTCCTTTATATGTCAAATAATTGATCATTTGTTGAGTCTCGAAATGTCAGAAAATGATGAAAAATGAATCATTGGTCTTATTTTGTCCATAACCCAAAGACACTCAGATAATATTCACATTTAAGGAGCTGGAATCAGAGAATTTAGATGTTTTTTTCTTTAAAATAAGCACTCAAAGGGACTAAACAATCGTCACAATTGTTTTTAAAAAATCAATTAAATTCACGATCAACTGATTCGTCGTTGCAGCTCCAACCAAAAGACAACATTTAAACTGCTCAGATAGAGGAAAGGAGGAACACATAAATCAAGATTACCTGCTTCATTAATTGCTCATCATAACAGCTGAATAATCGTCGCAGCTCTTATGAATCAAAGACTTTCTCGCTCCATGAAACTCACCTGATCATGTCGGGGCTCTTTTTCCCACTGAGTCATTGTTCTCGGTGACCGATATACCTGCTCTAAATTTAGTCCAGGATGGTCTGTGCCGGTTATATTCAGCGTTTCGCCACACACGAGACCAATATCGACACTCACCACCAGCTTTTATTAGAAGACATTTAAACAGAAAGGTAACTCGATGCCGCTAAAACTCATCCAAACAATATTTCTCCAGAGAAGTTCAAGAATAATCACTATCAATTATATAGCTAGATATCTGCGGTAGTGAAGTCCGTGTAGGTATAACATTTATGAACCAATCGCGTAGAAGTTTCGTGAAACAAAACAAAAAAACAATCCGTAAGATGCATGAAAACAGAAACACATAGTGAAGTCGAGCTGTACACCGGTTTGCAGTAGGAAGGCTAGTTCGTTCCCTGACATCCACCCTTGCATTGATGGGTTTTTTTTTTGGACAGCTACACATCTCATCATCTCTGTACAATCGGCCGCCGAACCCCCCGTGTGATGGCAAAACAGCAAAGGACAAAGCTGGCGAGAGCTACAGGAGCAGCTACAGTAAACACTGTCCAGCCACAAAGGTCGGAGAAAAAGTCCATCCTTCTCGTTGCACCGTCCCTCAAGATGGCGTCCCTCCTCCTCCTTCGTCTTCTAGCAGCACTGCTCAGCTTCGATGAAACCTTCCTTTTCGTGACCCCCGAGCTCCACCTCGGCGTAGCTGGAGTGGCAGCCCTGGTTGCGGAACTTCATGGAGGGCCAGTAGTTGTTGGTGCGTCGCTGCAAACGTTAGGAGTCGTTAGCTGGACAGCAGGAAAACGTATCGGAGGTTGTTTCATTTGCCCTCACCTGCATGAGGTAGAACGGCGGAGCAACCGTCGGGTGTGTGTTGATGTAGTAAACGGCCAGCAGAGTCAGAGCTACCAGCAGGACCAGCGCAGCCACCACGCCGGCTATGATGGCCGTGTTCTCGGTGATCCCCTTGTGGTTCGGAGGACCCGTCTGTAGATCTGAGAGGAGGGAAAACCAGACGCTGAATCAGAAACGCTTTATTGAAACTGCTTCCTGTTACGGATGCAAAAGTCTTAAAAGAAGTAGGATGTATAAAATATCTAATAAAAATATAAACACAAGCGTTAATATGAAATAAAATAGGGCTAAACACAAAACATAAAATATAAATTGTTGTTGTAAAGCAGCTCTGTGTGTAGACTCGATTCTAAACTAGAAGACTCTGAACGAGGCGTCATTGTTCACCGCTTTCAGTTTAACGCTCTTAAAATGCACAAAATAAGAATCACGTTGCATTTATTTAGCAGCAGCTGCTCCAGAGCCGGCCCTCCTGCAACAACAACTTCCTCTATTGACATTTTTATGAGAAAACCTCCAGCTGTGCTTGTGTCCACTGGCCTTTGGTTGCTCTCACTGCTCTGTATTTCTAGCATTTTATATGCTAGTTTGATTTTACAGATTCCTGATTGTCCTTAATTTAGCGTTTTATCATTTTATACTTTCTTTGACAAATGGATGTTATTTAGCCTCTCTTGCTTTTGCACAGATTATTTGTTGGTGCCAGATTGACACCACGTGGTCGTCAACTGGGGTTGTTTTTAAAACGTGCTTTATAAATAAAACTGATTTAATTTAATATTTTTTACGCTTCCTTAAGTCTGGAGAACATGATTGATCTCCTGAGGCCTCTGTAGCA
This sequence comes from Stegastes partitus, assembly GCF_000690725.1. Classification (NCBI taxonomy): domain Eukaryota; kingdom Metazoa; phylum Chordata; class Actinopteri; family Pomacentridae; genus Stegastes; species Stegastes partitus. The sequence goes on from NW_007578477.1 coordinate 223,085, forward strand.
CCACAGTACTTCATTTACTCATTAAATGGACATTGGCCGCTCCTGTGGTTTGAATATTTAACTTCACCGTATTGTGATTTTGATAATATTTTGATAAATTTGGTAAAGCATCCATACTTGAGTGCACACCAGTGCTTTTTAAACTTCACTGGATTCTAAAAAGTGCTTTCCAGTGTTTCTCATTCATCCATGTACACACTAACAGACCTGCCATCAGGAGCCACTCAGCGTTCATTGTCTTTCTCAAGGGCATGACTGGCAATTTTGCAAATATTCTACAACCTGCTCCATCACCTGAGCCACGACTGCCCTCATTAGTGGGATGAGTTGGGAGGAACTGAACAGCTGTTTTTTTTTTCCTTCCAGAAGCTGAAACTGAAAGTGTTCACACTGCAATGTTGATCATTTCTCTCTCTGCACACACAACTGTGGCAAATACAGCCGGTAGAGTTGAACTAGAAGACGGTCTGCACACGTTTATGGATTTGTACGAGGGCTAAGGAGTAAACTGATACTGCAGCATAGATGAAACGCTTTTAGATGGAGGTGAAATGTGTCTCAAACCAGTTTACATGAAGCATCGTGGTGCTACAGTGATGACATGTAAACCTTCAGACTGTAGCTAAAATCACATCATTTTTCAATAGTCGTGACTCGATAATC
>NW_007578477.1:224887-235161 GCF_000690725.1 Stegastes partitus
TACTTTTTATTTTTTTAATATCGTTCAGCCGTGATGTTTACAGTCGGGCCAATAAATGAGCTGTCTGCTTTTGTTCTCTTTTCTAAAGTTTTGCCAGGCTGGAGGCTGGAAGTTCGTTTAAACCGTTTTTTTTTTTAGCAGCGTTGCCCCATTCCCAGATCCCCCCAATTAGCTTGACGAGTACAGTGTTATGATTTCTGACAGGAACAATAAATGAACGAAATATGCCTCTAGTTCTAGGAACCCAGAATTATCTTTTACTGTAAATCCACACAGCTGCAGTCAATTACCCACATCTCCTTTCAGTTCCCATCACTGAACTGGAGATTTGCATCAACAAAAATCACATTTTTTATCAATCAAACCTCCGACTCGGTGATTCGACCGAGTTAAATGTTTGTTTCCTCCCACAGAAACTCACCCCGAGTGACCGGCTGGTCTTCGAGCACGGATGAAGAAGGCGTCGGACCCGGAGACGACTGGTTGAAGGAGCTCGCGGAGCCGTCAGGTAGAACCGGGTTGTAGTCCTCACATGTGCCTTTAGCCTGAGTGAAACATGACGGGGCTAAATGAAACAGCTGCTCACGTCTCTGCTGTGTAAGCTGCTCGTGAACCTCACCTCTTCGGGGCAGTTGTAATCCAGCCACTCTTGTCTGTGCCGGTCGATGCCGTCGGAACATCTGAAACTCAGAGAGAACTAAATGAGCCGGATTCCCCCCACGTGGCTTCGTTACAACGACGATAAACCGAAATGTTTACCGCTGCAGAGTGTTGCACCAGCCGCAGCCGCTCGTCAGGTTGGACGTCAGGCAGAGATCGCAGGACGTGTGCTGAAGACACGCTGCAGGAATCAGACGAACAGAGCAGTTAGAGGAGCCAAGAACAGAACAAGGACGCTTATGTAAAGTCGATGCTGCTTACTGGGCAGAGGGATGAACTCGAAGGCAGATCTGCTGCCGATCTTTGTGGTGTCGATCTCAACGCGGTGGTATTCGTAGATGGTGCGCCTCTTTGCATCTTCAACACAAACATAGTCATTAAATAGTAAATCTGACAGTTTAAAAACTCCCAAATTATAGAAAAATCCAGCATAAGTGAAGAAATCTTTGTGTTTTATGTCTGAGAGGTGACAGATTCCTGCTCAGATCGACAAACGTGGGATGTGAAGTGTGGATTTACGAGGTTCAGTTAAACACGGAGGAGTCAGTCGTGGAATTTATTGAAGCACATTTACTCAAGTGCTGCATTTAGGCGGACTCTGAGGTACTTTGCTATAAAAGCACTGAAAATATTGAACGCTATCCGACAGCTTTTTACAGATTTCAGCACAAGCTTTTAGAATCTGACGTTTCCAACCTGCTTGGCTTCTTCTGAACGTGTCGTCCAGCGTGTTAACAGCTCCACCAAACAGTGATTCTACCCTCTAAACTCCTCACATGGTTTCGTTTAAATCCAATATCGCAGCAGAAATCAGAGGAAAACTGAAAACAGATTTGTGTATCGGAACTTTGTTTTTTTTTTTCCTCCCGTTAATCACATTTGCGGCCCTGCAGATTTATGTGTGTATAAAACTGGACATGAAGTAGCGGGAACATGCTGATGCTTCACTATTTATAATATAACACTGTCATATAGAATAAATAACACTCACAGGGACCAAACCAGGACTTTTGCTGCAATACTTTATATTTTGCTGCTACGTGCTTCTACTTAATAATACTTTTGCTTTGGTCAAGTATCTGAATACTGGCCCGACTACACAAGTGACACAAGTCGCTGTTGACCTGCAGTTTGGTGCATAAATGAATGTCATTGGTTTCTGTTTACTGGACAGTTCTGCTGCATTTTCTCCAACTTTTGATGCAAAACTCCCCATAGATCACATCCAGGATCAATTATTAGAGAACAAGAGAGAAACTTTGCTAACTCAGAAAAGTAGATTTAGTGTTTAGTTACTCGTACAGAGGTTTGACTGAAATGTACACCGTAGGCCACAACATTAAAACCACATGTGTCATATTGTGTTTTTCTGGACTCCACAGACCTCTGAAGGTGTCCTGTGGTATCAGACGTTAGCAGCAGATCCTTTAAAGATCCCCTCTGGTGAAAATCCATTCTTATTGTGTTTTGTTTTAAAATGACAGATATGAAGATGTTGACTTCTGCCGTTTGTGGAGACTCCCCACAGCTCGTTCCTTCCCAGCTTTACAAGTGAATAAGAATTGAACCGAGGTGCTACGTAACACCGAACAAACCAACAGTCTTCTAGCTCAAACTGGTGAAGAGAGCAGTTTCCTTCTGAACAACAGCAGCTCATTGGTGTTCAGACCAAACAGATCATTTAGAAACAGCCCTAAAACCCGAGGTGATACATCCATTATCTGAACATCGCTTAATCCTCACTAGGGTCATGGGGGACTGGAGTCTATCCCAGCTGACTCAGGGTGAAGGCAGGTTCACCTGGACAGGTAACCAGTCTATCACAGGGCTACACTTAGAGACAGACAACCAAGCACACTCACATTCACACCTACGGACAATTTAGAATCACCAATTAACCTCAACATGTTTTTGAACCTTGTGGGAGGAAGCCGGAGAACCCAGAGAGAACCCACGCTGCACGGGGAGAACATGGAGACTCCACGCAGAAAGATTCCGGTTCCCCCCAGGGTGATACAGTCACGGTGAAATGAACCATCTTGCTTTAAGAACTACTTTTTCCAGCACCGACTGAGCTCTGGAGAACTTGGAGGCAGAGCCACCATCTTTAACTCTTTGTCAGGTTCCTCAAACCATTCCTGAGCAATATTCGAATGTTTGAAAGAGGCCATCAGGGGATTCTGCTGCCTGTAGGTGGTGTATATAGTCTCCATTAATGTTCAGGAAGGTGCCAAAGTAACGTCCTTGTGAATGCAGGACCCAAAGTTTCCCCGTAGAACTTTGTCAAAGCATCACACTGCTTCTGCCGGCTCGCTAAAAACTGCCCTACATGTCCACTGTAGGAGCTTTCAGTGGTGATCAGGTGCCAGAAATGTACACAACTCTGTGTGGTATGTTCTGGTTCTGACACCTTTTTATCAGAGCAGCTTCAGGTTTTCAATGGGATCAGACCATGCAAGCCAGCCTTCACTACCGAACCAGCTGGTCTTTGTTGGACCACATTTGGTCGACGAGAACATCCCACAACACCAGATCTTCTCACTGCTCGTCGTTTTCTGCTTCCAACTTCAAGAGCTGACTGTTTACTTGCTACTTAATGAGTTCAAACTGCCGACGGGATCTAATGTAAGGAGATGATCGGTGTTGTTCACGTCACCTGTGGGTGGTCTTAATGTTGTGGCACGAAACAGGTGCAGGTTGTTCTGTAACAGTTCGTACAGAGCTGCAGAACTACCTGCTGCACTTCTGGACCGAAAACTGCTTTCAGAATACAGACGAAGAATACACTTAAGAAGCTTTGTTTTAAAGTTGTTTTTTGTTTTTGTGAACCGCTTGGTTTAGACTTTACTTAATTTATTTATCTGGAACTGACCTGTGAGCTGGGAGGCGGAGAGGAAAGCCATGAAAGCGTCAGACAGCCCCACTTTCACCGGATGCTCGGTGGAGTTAATTTTAGCCACTGGTACAGGGATCTAAAAGAGAACAGCAGAGTCGGTTGAGTCTGACATACAAACTCAGAACTGGTTTCCTTCACAACAGAAACGAGCAACGCACCTCTCTGTAGTTGAAAACAATGGTTCCGTTTTTGTGCAGAGCTGCCTGGAAAGTAAAAGGTCCTTCGTCCTCTCGGTCTTTTAGCCTCACTTTGTCCCACTGAACCACAAACAGATTACCTGATAACAGATGAACACATTGCCAGTCAGAGATAACCAGGAGCTCCAAAGCTTTGCCGGTTCCACAGAGAACTGGTACGTACCGTTGTCGGAGTACCTCACTGTGGAGTTTTTGGAGAAGCTGGGGTCAAAGTTGGCCATGAGGGGAGCGATGTACTGGGTGGCGGTCAGCATTCGATGAGTGATTTCACCCATGAAGATGAATCCTGAGGACCAGAAACACAAGAGCTTTGGTTTTTCGCTCATTTGTTCCTCTGCGCACCAACAGCGGAGCGTTGCCACTGATGAGCTCATCTGGTTTTAACCTTCGTTTACACGTCGTCCGGGTGTTTAATTTTGCTTTGCGTGAGAACAGAGAGACGGCAACACATGACGAACAACCGCCGTCTTCCGTGAACAGCTGCACAGTTTTTTCATGCAACAGTTGTGAACAAACAACTCTTTTTAACCCCTCGAACCTCTTTAAGCTCTCTGCAATATGGAAACAGCACAACCCCGACGAGAAGGGAGTGTCTTCTGTGCACGATAATGAAGTTACAGTAAAGCCTGAACAGAACATGTGACAACAGACCAGGTGTTTTTCACTCTCCTCTGCACATCCACTCTAGAAAGTCAGAGATATTCCACCATGCTGAGTCCAACGATTTGCTCCTCTGTTTACTGTTTATGAGCCTTGTTGCATTTATTTCATTGATCAACTCGGTTTTATTTTCCTTTCAGTCTCTTTTGTGGTGTGTATTGGGTGATATAAACCAAATGATCATGCCAGAAGTTCTGAAAATGACCAAGATAAAAGTAGAAATTCTGTATTTGTGAGCAATATTGGGAAGAAAATTAGTGGCTTTTACATATCATAGATATTTTACAATTGACATTTTTGCTACCTCTGCTAACTCAGTGTTTTTCTCTCTACTCTAGATGTTTCACCATGACGACTGTATCGTCCAACATCCTGCTCCTCTGGTCACTGTTTTTGAGGCGTGCTGCGTTTACCAGTAAGTTTCCTTTTAATCTCTCGTCCTCTCAGCCTGTGGTTCACCCAAATGCTCTTTCAGTTCTTATTTAATGTGATTGTTGTTTCCATCTAAAGCATTTTCAAAGAGGAGAACATAATTTTTGTGCTGGAATCTGGTGCAAACTGTCTTTTTTTAAAAAAAAAATGAAATATCACAATTTCATGTTTTAAAGTTGGTTATTTTTCCTGATAGAGCTCGACGTCACACACGATTTGTTCAAGCAAAGCTGAAAATCTGATGGTTTTTTCTTGTTTTTGCACTAATTTGGGTGATTTTTATGCTTTTTTTTTTAAAACAGAAAAACTGCCTTTTTAACCCTGACAACCAGTTTTGGGGGCTTTAGAGAATTAAAGCACATTTCCTTTAGATAAAGAAATTGGGATTTAGGACATTTACAGTAAGGCTGTAAGCAATTAAAACAGATTAAAAATGAAAGCGTTTACAATTAATTAGGTTTCTTATAGCCTGGTAAGCCTGAGTATTCCCCCGGGGGAAGGACAAAGTCTCCTTCAACACACTTGTAGACATTTAGGCTTTCAATTGGAGATTAAAGTAGATCGAAATCAGATGATGTAGAGGGAAACTCACCTCCAGTTGCCACAATAATTTGTCTCAGGTAGTGTCCGTAGAATGGGAAGTCAAAGGACAGCGCCACCCTCTGAAAAACAGAAGAAATATTCCACATAGTTGTGTGTAAGTCAGCTATTTTTGCTCGTATACGTGTGAACGGTGGCTTTACCGCTGCCTGTCGGTGCGTGTTGGACAGGATGCCGTGGATTCGGACTTGGCTCTTGTGCAGGTTGTTCAGATCCACCCACAAGTCTTCAGTCCGTCTGTCTGTTGGACCAAAGCTCTGCCATCTGTAGTACCTCTGGGAGTCCTCCTGGGAGAAAGAGGCGGTCATTTAGACCCAAATATTTACGAGTGTCCATTGTGCCTTTTTTTTTTTTCTTTTGTAGTTTCTAGCGAGCACAAAGTTTATGTCGCCTCTTACGACTGGTGCCCCAGAAACCAAGCAAACCAAGAAGAAGCTTGTTCCATTCGTACTATACATCAGACAGAAGTTATCGGTCTTGTGTGTTGTCCTACGGCGCTATGTTGTCAAGATGTTGTCGTAGAATTAAAACTGCAGGAGAAACACGCAACATGGACACAAGGCCTCATGGCTGAATGCTTCGAGGAAACCAACCAATACTGCAACGTAACTAGCAGACATGTTATTATCAGAACACCTCCTATGAACTCTTATTTTAACAACTTAAAATGAAAAGCTTGAAATGTATAAACTTGACATGTTTAAGTATGTTTTAGGATGGGTTTTAAGATTCTACAGATTACCTTTAAGGTCCAAGTTCTGGTTCTGACTTGTTAGTCTTATACACACCCGTGAACACTTTGACATCCTTTTTCAAAGACCTCTTGTCTGTTCCAGGAGTCGGCTGAAAACTAAAGGTGTGTGCAGTCTGGACCACGAGGAGATCAGGTTAGCTTTCTGTTTTAATGTTGTCTTACTGAGCGGCTCCTTGTTTAGGTTCATCTGTCAAAGCACATCATAAACTCTGTTTTTAGAAGGTGCTTGATGAACACAGGTATTATTGTCTTTGAGGAGATTTCACTTGTTTCTAATAGATTAACGACAGATGAGTCTCGTTCAGATGCAGATTCATTTCATCAATGTCATCGTGAAATCATTGCATGGTATTAATAATACATTGAGTAGAACATTTGATTTATTTTTTCCAGACAGTTTGTCACGACGCGTGTGAAGCATGAACCAGAGTATCAGGGTCGATCGATGGACTGCTGGGTCTCATCACTCGACGTTGACACGCCTCAAAGAGTCATAAGGTAAAAAAAAAACATCATCCTACATGGACTTTTTGTGTGCAAAAGGTTTAAATCAGTTTACCTTCGGAGGGCAACGCTCACATGTCGCAAAACCTGCAAAAAGAGGTCTAAAGGACACATGAGCTTGTTGGGAAAAACCTCCTGAGGACATCGGGGGATTGGTTGATTGGTTATTCCCAGTTCTGCGCACTGAGCTCCACTGGGGGGAGCTGTTTACACGCTACGGCGTTGACAACAAGCGCTGGCGTCTCCGCTCACATCTCCAGTCTTGATGGCGTTATTAATGTATGCCACAGTTGAAGGTGACAGAGAGCAATGGTTCTGGGGTTTAGTGTGGGCTCAGAAAGTGGAGCAGTTAAATGCAGCGCTCTCACAACCTCTCCGGCTGCTCCATATACAGCAAGTGACCCACTTTTTTCCTCCATCTTCACTGCCTGACACCAGCCTGTATTTTCTGGAGGTGGGTGGGTGGGTGGGTGTGGAGGGATTTCTAGGTGAGCAGAATAGTCGCTCAGTTTCCCCTCACAGCTGACTGATTTATTGAAGAGATTCCGGTTGGACAAGAGGTGGAGGTTGCTGGAAATTGGGATCAGACCTCCCCTTTAAAAAGAGCCACAGCAGCAGTACAACAGGGCTACTTGTGATCTTGTCCAAGTGAGTCATTCGCGAGTGCACGCGCACATGCACACGCACGCACTCGCGCTCAAACAAACACTGTAAGTTGGCAGGACGAGGACGTCGTCTGTTTTCAATTTGAGTCGTAGAGAGGGGAGAAAAAAAACAAAAAAACCTACAACACAATTTATTTGGGTTGAATTTTACTGTAGACGAGTCAGGACACAAGACAGGACGAAGCCTCAGCGTACGCACTCAGACACACACTGCTCAGCGGTAGTGAATGGAAAATGGCACAGGGCGACGGCTTTGTGCTTCCAGCTCCACCTTCGACTCGACCTTTACTTTGTGCAGCTTGGCAGAGCAGAGTTTGACCTTTCTGCTTTCTGTTATTACAACAAGTGTCTGCATTCGTGTTGCTTTTTTAACAGTTTACACCCATTCATACACTCAGTTACACACAGACGGCAGCAAGCCACTGTTCAAGGTACTAGCCTGACCTTCAGGTTTGTTTTTTTGGCCCGTGGACATGTGGGAATCAAATCAGCAACCTCCTACCTCACAGCATCCCAACACATGCAGACTCAGGTTCAGTCTCATCCACCTTATAAATACCTTCTGGCGTCGCTTTGTTTGGTGAGCTTTTGCTGATTTCTGGTCGGTTGTAATGTTTTGTTTTTCCCAAAATAACCAGACGAGAGGGAAGCCCCCGTTATGTCATCTTCAGTTAGCAGCATTCAGTGTTTTCACAGAGACCGAATTACATTTTTCAGCATGTAATCTGGTCTGCGAGGCGCCTCTCAATCAAAACAGTAACAGAAGATGTGGTGTGAGATCATGGGAGTCTTCACCACCATTGTCATGGTTGTACCTGATCTGCATGATGGACTGATTGTAGTTAATCCAGCTGCTGGAAACAGCTGCTCAACTCGAACAGATGTCTGCAAATACTGTCGCAGCAGCTTCGTCAGTCCAGGAAATCTGTCAGCCCTTAAAATGGATTTATACTCGGAGCAGCGCGTCGCCGCCACACTTCATCGCTTGAGTGTTGTTTGAAGCTTGTAATCAGAGTCCTGCTGCTCCTGAATGTTCTCCGCTGACAGACGCTCAGCTGCTGGTTGTGTTGACGTTTGACAACCCTAGCTTAGCGTTAGCATGAGCCTCGGGGAGCTAGCTGAACCAGACGGCTGCAGAATTCATCAACATGACAGCAGTTAGACAGCAGGGAGGGAGTTACTGTTTTATTGACCCTCATGGGTGGGGTGGTTGCAAACACACCTGTAACTCCATCTCATTACGCCACAAAAGGCTCCACCTGGTGGTACAACCAGGTACTACAGCTAATCTACTCGGGATGCTAGTGATTATTGGTTATTAGATTTATTTCTCTTCATAATTTAACCAATTAAAATGACCAGTAAGGCGGAAGATGTGTAGTAGTAGCTGGTTACGCCACCCAGAGGGCGTTTTTACTCTTTAGTACTGTCGCAACCAAGGTGGTGGTCACTTGGATTACGAGCATTTGGCAAGCAAAGGGCATTATGGGAGTTTAGCTAGTAAAGGGCCACCATGACAAAGTCTCCTGTGACGCTTAATGCGCACCTCTTCTTTAGTAGATGAGCTAAAGCGTGCTATGCTAGTGTTCCTGTGGTCCGGAGTCTGATCGTCTACGTTATTAGAACAGCCCATATCGTCTGATAAAGCATTTAAAGCAGCTACGTCAGCACATGGGTTGATGTAATTGTTCCACATTTTTAATCCCTAACCTTCAGAGATGTTTTTGTAACTTTGTGTACCTCATCTTCTGCCTTCATGGTTGATATATTTCTAATTTAAGGCATCCAGTAGCTCACACACATTACACACAATAGATAGAGGAAATGATACGAAGCAGGTTAGCAGGTGAAGTTTCAAGCGTCTCACCACGATACGAGTCATGTTGTCCGGCAGGGTGCTGATGTCGACTCCTCCTCCTCCTCCTCCTCCTCCTTCGGCCTGTGTGTCGCGAGCTTCTCTGTGTTCTTGTGGGATCTGCTGGTCTCTCCTGGTTCTGTGGAAACCGGACGGGTCTCCGTCTGTCCGCAGGTCGGTCCGAGCATCTAGAACAAGACGGGCATTGTGGTGACTGAATGCGCATGCAGAGCCTACAGGGAAAGACGAATGTTTCTTGAACTCTTGAGGGTCGAGAGGATTTCTCTTGTCTCGTAACTCTTCACCTGTTATTGACCATCAATTTGAGGCCCGCTGAGTTCAACTAATAAAGCAACAAACTCTAAATGCCAGACTTTTACTGATTAACCCTCTGAACTCCAAGCAGTTTGTGGGTGTTTTTTTTTTTTTTTTTACTCCTCTCACTGTGGGCTCAGTTTTCATTGTAATGTAAAGTCTATGGAAACAGAACAACCAGGATTAGAGGGAGGGAGAACCCAGAAATGTGCTTTGTGCAGTTATAATGAGGGAAACAAACAAAAAGGGAAAAACAAAACTTCAATTTCTTTAATTATTTATTTTACAAAAAACAAAAAATCCTGGACTCTGCTTGTTTAACGTTTTTCCAAGTGCCCTAAAGCTATTAAAATACAGAAAAAAAACAACTTACTCTGGATATTAAACTACTTACATTTTACATTTGTTTCTATCCTTTGTCTCCTCTCTGTACTCTGTAAACGCTGCCTGTTCAGTTGAAAAGTCCCTGAATTTTAGTCACGTGACTGCTGATCACAGCTGAGTCACTAATGGCTTCACAGTTGCAGTAAGGAGTGCAGAATTTTTTGTTTTTGGCAGAATGTGGCTCCTCCAAACGGTCTGTTTTTGGCGGATTTTTAACCATGAAGAATAAATGATTGAAATATCAAGATTTAGTCTGGATTATGGTTCATTTTCTTTGACTAAACTCTGATGACTCTTTCTGTTTTTGCAGTGCTTTGCTGTGATAAATCAGATTATTTTGGTGATTTAAAAA